>NC_092150.1:28283780-28538780 GCF_045791955.1 Oncorhynchus clarkii lewisi | reverse complement strand
TGTTCATATCCCTGTTAGTGAGCATCTCTCCTTTGCCAAGAGAATCCACCTGACAGGTGTGGCATATGAAAAAGCGGATTAAACAGAATGATCATTACACAGGTGCACCTTGTGCTGGTGGACAATAAAAGATCACACTAAAATGTGCCATTCACACAACGCCACTTCTCAAGATGAGGGAGCGTGCAATTGGCATGCTGACTGCAGCAATGTCTACCAAAGCGGTTTCCAGAGAATTTAATGTTAATTTATCTACCATAAGCCACCTCCTACGTAGTTTTAAAGACTTTGGCAGTATATCCAACACAACTGCAGACCATGTGTAACCACACCAGCCCAGGACCTCCACATCCGGCTTCTACACCTGCGGGATTGTCTGAGACCAGCCATCAGGACAGCTGATGAAACTGAGTTTGCACAACCAAATCATTTCTGCACAGACGGTCAGAAACCATCTCAGGGAAGCTCATCTGCGTGCTCATCGTCTTCACCAAAGGTCTTGGCCTGACTGCAGTTCGGCGTCGTAACCGACTTCAGTGGACAAATGCTCACCTTCGACGGCCAGTGGCACGACGGAGAAGTGTCCTCTTCACAGATGAATACCGGTTCAATTGTACAGATTAGATGGCAGACATGGCTTGGTGTGGGTGAGCAGTTTGTTGATGTGAACGTTGTGAACAGAGTGCCCCATGGTGGTGGTGGAGTTGTAGTATGGGCAGATGGCAGACATGGCTTGGTGTGGTTAGCGGTTTGCTGATGTCAACGTTGTGGTCAGAGTGGTGGTGGTGGGGTTGTAGTATGGGGAGGCATAATCTATGGACAACGAACACAATTGTATTTTATCAATGGCAATTTAAATGCACAGAGATACCGTGACAAGATCCTAAAGCTCATTGTTGTACCATTCATCCTCCTCCATCACCTCATGTTTCAAATTGATAATGCACAGCCCTATGTCGCAACGATCTATACACAATTCCTGTAAGCTCAAAATGTCCCAGTTCTTCCATGGCCTGCATGCTCAGACATTTCACCCATTAAGCATGTTTGGGATGCTCTGGATCGACATGTATGGCAATGTGTTTCAGTTTGTGCCAATATCTAGCAACTTCGCACAGCCATTGAAGAGCGGGACAACATTCCACAGGCCACAATCAACAGCCTGATCAACTCCATGCGAAGGAGATGTGTCGCGTGAGGAAAATTGTGGTTACACCAGATACAGACTGGTTTTCTAATCCACACACCTACATTATTATTATATTTTTTTTTTTAAGTATGTGTGACCAACAGATGCATACAGTGCATTTGGGAAAGTAGTCAGACCCCTTAACTTCAAAACTTTGTTTTACGTTACAGCCTTATTCTAAAATGGATCAAATAAAACACTCTTCTAAATCAATCTAAACTCATTACCCCATAACGACAAAGCAAAAACAGGTTTGAATTTTTGCACATTTATAAAAAAAGATATACCTTTACTTAAGTATTCAGACCCTTTGCTATGCGACTTGAGCTCAGGAGCATCCTGTTTCCATTAATCATCCTTGGGAGTCCACCTGTGGTAAATTCTATTGATTGGACATGATTTGGAAAGGCACACACACCTGTCTATATAAGGTCCCACAGTTGACAGGGTCCATGCATGTCAGAGCAAAAACCAAGTCATAGGGTTGAAGGAATTGTCCGTAGAGCTCTAGACAGGATTGTGTCGACAGTTCTGGGGAAGGGTACCCAAAAAAATTCTGCAGCACTGAAGGTCCCCAAAAGAACATAGTGGCTGCCTGTAACAAAATGTACAAAAGGGGTCTGAATACTTTCCTAATGCACTGCATCTGTATTCACAATCATGTGAAATCCATAGTTTAGCACCTAATGAATATTTAAATTGGGGGTTCATTTGGTTCATTTGAGCTAGTCAGAGTAGGCAGGGCAAACCAGCTGTGATGTCTTCTATTTCAATAAATGAATCACACCATGACAAACAACGCTAACCTGCAAATATAGTACACTATATGACAAAAATAGATTTTGATATGGTAAAATAATATTTGAGACAGTGCCTTCAGAAAGTATTCATACCCCTTCACGTGTTCCACATGTTGTGTTACAGCCTGAATTAAATTAGTCTCACCTGTCACCTTCACACACAATACCCCATAATGAAATAGTGAACACTTTTAGAAATTTTTGCACATTTATTGAAAAGGAAATACAGATCTCATTTACCTAAGTATTCACACTCCTAAATCAATACTTTGTAGAAGCACCTCTAGCAACGATTACAGTGGTCTTTCTGTGTAAGTCTAACACCTGGACTGTATAGTATTTGCACATTATTCTTTAAGAAATTATAGTCTTCAAGCTCGTTGTGGCTCATTGCTAGACAGCCATTTTCAAATCTTGCCATATATTTTCAAGCATATTTAAGTCAATATAGATTTTGCCTTGTGTTTTAAGTTATTGTCCTGCTGAAAAGTGAATGTCTCCCAGTGTGTCAGAAAGCAGACTGAAATCAGGTTTTCCTCTAGGACTTTGCCTGTGCTTAGCTCTATTCCGTTTCTTTTTATCCTAAAAAAAAACCCTTGTCCTTTGAAATGCACTGCTCAACTGAGGGACATTAGAGATAATTGTATGTGTGGGGTACATAGATAGTAGTCATTAAAAACATTGTTAAACACTATTATTGCAGACTGGGTCCATGCAACTTGTGACTTAAGAAATGTTTTACTCCTGAACATATTTAGGCTTGCCATAACAAAGGGGTTGAATACTTGTTGACTCAAGACATCCCCGATTTTAATTTTTAATTATTTTTTAAAAAAAATTCTAAAAACAACGAATTCCACTTTGACATTATGGGTTATTGTGTATAGGCCAGTGTCACCGCATCTAAATGTAATCCATTTTAAATTCAGGCTGTAACAGCAAAACGTGGAAAAAGTCAAGGGGTGTGAATACTTTCTGAACACACTGCAAAATCGCTCAAAGATTTAGGGGGGTCCTTCACGTCACTGGTTAGAAGACAACCTGCAGAACACAGTCAGCAACATTTTGGAATATTGCATTTTGATACGTGGGCCACCAAAACAGAAAGAGAAATGCAACACGTTTGTCAATCACTCCTATCGATTATCACATTGAAATCAATTGCGCGAGAGGGTGACATGAGGTTGCACGTCCTGTTAATACTAGCACAGCTCAAAAACAACACGGAATCTAGAAATAATGTGTGCATCACTGGATAGTGGACAATTTGTAGAAGACAGCCATCTGCATTTAGAAGTGTTTAACTTATATTACTTTGTCATGTAGTGTATGACATAGCCAATGAATATACAGAGTATACAAAACATTAGGAACACCTTCCTAACATTGAGTTGTGTGCGCAAGCCCTGATCAGCATGTAAGTTATAGCCAGATGAGAGTTGTCTCCGCGCTAGCTTAGGCTACTTTTAAACCAGTAAAACATCATTTTCAACAGCGCATTTGAAGAAAAAATAATTACCTAGCAAATTACATTGGTTATCACTCAACTAATAAAGACTAATATTGCGCAGGACACTTCAAAACATTTGAATGCTGAAGGTGACAACCAGATGTGCCGATCAGGAATAGGCCTTCCTCTCGTTGGTCAGCGCGTGAGGCGGCACACAACTCGCAGTTTGACTATGTTAGTAATAGTGGGGTTGTTCGGCATGCAAAATTACTTGTAGACCAATGACATGCTTAGTTCCACACTGAAGGAGAAGACACAGTTGTCACAAAATTGGATATTTTCAGAAAGTAGAAAGAATGTAATGAGTAAGACATTTGTGAACTGGCAATTTGGGACTTTTGAATAGATTTTCTGACAGATGCATGCTACATTTGGAGTGGTTTGGGCTCCTGCGGACAGATCCCTAGTGACAACGGTTGGTTGTCACTGTTATTTAAATGGTAGTTTGACTGTCAAGTCAGCGTATTGGTGTGGCCAGCAACTTTTAGAGAGATCCCTCCCCCCTAATTATCGGTGCCATTTGAGAAAGAAAATGACAGTTGCATTCTAAGTCCTGCAACCTCCAGCGTGTATGACAAAATCAACAATACCAAAATAAAGATATTGCTTGTTGACTAAACTTTTATACTAACATCACCCAATCGGAGGTAAAAACTATGTTTAATTCCCCCTAATTCAATGTGGTCAAAACACCAGCTTGTGTAATGTGGTAGCACATACTGTACACATCATGGAAAGCAGAGTAATATACATTAATTAGATATGGCAAAACAATGAAATACCTTCATTTAGGATAGGAAATGAAGCAAAGATTTGTTCAATAATCAGATCTCACTAGTTTAACCATTTAGACATTTTTTTTTTTAAATTGCTCCCAAGCACAATCTAACCAGGCACTCTAGACTGGATGCTCCATAGGCTATGTGCAGCAGGTTGAACGTTTGATGTCCCTAACCGGAGGTAAGAATGAGCAGATCAGTCCGGACACATGGAGACAGCACCGATCAGGAGAAAAGATGAGTGGGTTGACTCTGATAGAGGGCTAGTAAATCTATTTAGCCATAATTTAGCCATAAATAGACTTACTAGCCCTGTCTGAGGCCTCTAAAAGGTTATCAGAGTCCTGTAAAGGTTACCTCAGGAAGCCAGACAGATCGGAGTCTACCTCCAGCGCTCTCAGATGACCTCAAACAGGTCTGTTCATTGAGCCAAAGAGCAGCTAGCTAGCGTTACTGCTCCTACTGCCCCTGCACGCACTCCTGCATGGAACCAAGACAAAGACTAACTTCCAACCACTGGTTTCTATGGCAACTCGTCTCAGCAAGCCTTTTTGAGGGCTATTTATGGTCCTCTTTACAATGTAGTGAATCTTATGAAAGAGAGTCATTCAAAGTCAGAGGGGTATGCAGTTCCTGGGGGGGCTGGTGGGGCCAGGGGAGGGGCGTAGGGCAGTGCTGAAGTTAATGGACTATCACTTTCTCTAGACGGGTAAAAGCTACAGTAACACACCATAGAGGAGTGAACAGATGGAGGTCTGGCTCACACATGAACATCTCACTAGTCCTCAACTCTACTACTGGCTCCGTGTACTGGCATTAACGATCTTCCGGTTCCTCTGCTATCCCTAATAGGTTTTTCAAAACATTTGAATATTTGTAGTACTTTTTAAGTTAATATATGCAGTCAACTTGTGCAATGTTAAGATATGAAGCAGATTGTGTTCTTCACATTATGAAGCTTACCGTAGTTCCCCAGAACAGTTAAGCCAGTGTTTGTAAATAGCACAACGGGAGAAAGCGGGAGCTGGTGAGTCCACGAGTCTCTGTTGTGCACATGAGGTGATGAAGTCATACTTGTATGCCATTTACTATTAAATGTTTGCCAACAGATATCTTATACCGGCTTTCTGCCGTGTTTGAGAAGCCAAAGAGCTCTGGATTAGTTATTTTTTTCCCTGTGCTTCCCACTAGCGTTTTTTCCCCCCTCTCTTCTTCCTCCTCCTCCTCTCCCCTCAGTGTACACATGCTGCTCTTCCGTCAGAAAAGCATGAATCACAACTTTGTGCAACTGAACAATCTCACACTTCCGCTTGTAAAATGTCCACACTCACTGAAAAATGACATTCTGTAGCTACTTGCTATGCCTGTATAACTTTATTAGCTGGAGTTGTTGATCTTTGCAATTAGTATATGTTCATTTTTGTTAGTTAGCATTCAGCTAACAGTGTCTATGCGAGTTCGCTATTACTTGCGTAATTTGGGGGGTATTCTGGTAAGAGGTCCAATGGGCTTTCTTTGCGTTTTTCCAACACCCTTGTGTGCTACACCAGTAATACCGTAAAACCCTGGAGACCGCCCAAGCCTCATTCCTAGGTCAGGTCACTAAAGGTCTTTCTCATCCAGACTAATGCACATACAAAGAGCCATTGCATCCCTTCCCGAGTGTCAGTTATAACACACACCTCAGGAGTAGCCACTCGTTGACCCAAACAAATTTTCTCTTTACGGCCTATTCACTGGGCTGCAGTGTGGGGGCTCCTGGGAATTGCAGTCCTTGGCTTTGATCAAAACAGCCTCTCCTGGAGTCTGGACAAAACGAGGGCCCATGAGGCAGCCATGTGTAGGTCTAAACCAGGGACTAGGCTACATTCAGAATTCACTTTAAGAGAGGGGGATTAAAAAATCTATAAAAAACATTCAACACAAGTACAACTAAGACGTTGCTGAGGCAGGAGCATTTAGTAGTAAGCTACAGATTAGTCATCAAAAAGAAACCCGTTTGCCAGGAAGGGGGTCTGGGTTTATGGGAGACCATACGGTTTTGATAAAGCTGTGAGCGGCTGTGTGTGTGTGTGTGTGTGTGTGTGTGTGTGTGTGTGTGTGTGTGTTGGTTCGATGCGTTGTAGTGAGGTTGCCATCTTACATGAGCACGCGTGTGCATGGACCGTGTGAGTGCATGTGCGTGTCTAGCCTTTACCTGGCTGGTTGGCCCCATTCCAGCAGTGGAGACTGGTTCTGGGTGGCTGGGGGAATCACATGGTCTGTCTGGCTAAAGCAGCAGACCTGAGAACAGAACCCTCTATCTCTGTGCCAGTTCATACACTGTGTGGGCTTAAAGACTCTCTCATAGGAAAGAGCCCACTCACATTACACTGAGGAGAAAGAGGGGGAGGGAGGAAGCATGATCAAAAGACAGAAGAGGAAGATTGGGGGGGGGGCGAGAAGAGACACTGAGATCGGAGTGTCAGTGTGATGGTGATGCTTCTGACAGAACCTCCACTCCAACAGGAGCCAGAAACACACAGCGACACGTTGAGACGGGGCCCCAGCAGGCTTGTTGGCCAGGACTAATAGAATGTAGCAGAAACAGCTGGGGGAGCCAGAAGGACAAGCAAACAGAAATCTGTTCACTTTATATCCCCGCCTACAGTGATGCGAGCAAGAGCAGTACACTTACAAGTTCTTCCAGTAATTCACCAGGGATCTTCCACTGGGCCAGTTTGGCCACACAAAGACCATGCAGTCACAAAAAGCAATGAATCAAAAAACTCCTCCACTTATCTGTCTATTTTCCTCTCCTCTTCTCCCAGTCCATCTTGCTCTGGCTGAGGCATGTTAAACGGGCTGAGTCGTGCAGCTCTAGGCTGAAGGAGAGGCTGGGATTTTATGTTTGGTGAGTAGAGGAGCAGGCTTTAAGAGTGGCCCCGAGAGGCTCAACATCCGCACATTAACTCCTCTCTCAAGTTCACATCTCCCCTCTCTGAAGGGCTTGTTTTCTGCTCAGCCTCCCTCTCTTTCACCATTTCTCCCACAGATGTCAGCCTTTGGGCCACTCTGGAACCAGAGTTCAGAGGGAAGTCAGCGTTAAAATCTCATGTTTCTATCCATGACTTTTCTGCCTATTCAGGGGAAAATGCAAGAGAGAACATAGGAATCTTCAATCTCCTAATCGAGAATGAGCTCTGACAGAGGCTTTAGAATAAATAAAGTGGGATTGGGACTAAATTCAAAGAGATTACTTTACGAAATGTCATAGTTATCGGTGTATCTAGTGCCGCTCGGTGTGAGCTGAATACTAAGAGCCTCTTCAGAACTCTCCACTACCGCTCAGCTCCTAGAAGGAAGCGGGTGCAGCATGGTTGTCGGTAGGCTTTTGTTCCAGTCAAGTCAATCAGTTAGACTGAGGCAGAGCCAGCTGTTCCTGTCCTGCTGAGTCAGTCTGGACTGATTTGGCCTTGGCAGAGGTAGTGGCACTGGGAGGGTTAATTGTTTAAAAAAGAGGACTGGATCATCTGCTAAGCAGACAGCAGCACCGCAGGACCTGAATTAGCAGCGTTTAGACAAGAGGAACACACGAACAGAGTTGAAAGTACACAGTCAATTTACTGATTACATGGGCTGTGATTGGGCCCTGATGGGCCTTGACCAATGGCCAGTGTTAAGACTTTAGGTTGTGGGTTGGTCCTGCCAGTTTCAGACCACTGGCCTTTAGGCCCGAGCTTAGCCTTTCGGGCCTCAGACCTGTGTGCATCAGCCTTTGGGGACAGAAAGGAAACAGCGGACAGCTAAACGGTTGTTTGCATTGGCTGGTATTTGGACACCTCTACAGTGGACAAACAAAGCAGTTGCGGCAAAGGACCAATATACAAATGCTGCATCTGTTCCCCCTTTCAAAGACCATCACAGCTATGTCCATCATTTACCATTCTGTTAGAAAGCGCACGTTTGTGTGTGTAATCCAGTATGGGAGTGTGTTGTGTGCAGTGTTCTCCCAAAACACCCACAGCTTAGATCGAACGGCTAGCATTTCTGCTCCTCAGATGAATGCTGGCGGAGCTCTCGAGCCACAAAGCTAGAGAGCCAGGGACAACAGACTGGCTGCTCTACGCTCTTTCCCCCCCCCCATATTTTGGCAGACCTGAGCGAGACCATTAGAGTCAGACCTTTGTGAACTCCACCAGCTTATGCAACCCCCTTACTAGACCGGACCCCTGTCCTGTCTACCAAGACCTTGACTGGGTCTCTGCACCTGAAGCAACACATCCAATCACAGCTACGTAAGCAAAACAAAATGGTTTTGTTTGTTCACAGAACCCATTCAAACAGAACTCAGAGGCCAGAGCGTCTGCATAGCAGCTGGACTTCATCAGCTTATCAGACTGAGGGTGTCAGGGCAGGCTAATAACAGGCAGGCAGGGGCTTATGTTTTGGTCTGCCTGGTGGTGAGAAGGGAAGGGACTGGGAGAGAGGAAAGAGCTTATGGGAGGGAGGGGCTGTGTGTTTCTGGCTCCAGAGGACAGGCTGTGAGATACAGTAGGAGCTAACGAGGGATGCACACTGCTATTATCAGCAGCTCAGAGCCCAGCTCACACAATATCAATACACCTGGAATGTGACATCAGACTTCAACACTGTTCGCCACTGTGCACTGACTGCATCGGCATGGTTACAGAGCAGAGAGACGTGTGTGATTTTATATCAGCCATGAGCGCACCACAATGACGACATTCAAATCCACTGGATCAGTGTGGGAGTCACCCAAATAAACAAACAGCACTAAAAAAAAATGGACATCCTTGTCTCCGGGGCTCCCAAAGTAGGTCGGTCAGCCCGCCACGGAGGAAGATGTGTGACATTACTTAGGTGTGCCCAGGTAGATTGTTTCTAGTCCGGGTAGCGGGAGAGAGCATGTGTGTGTGAAACAGAATAACCAACAAGGAGAGCCATCCCTCGGTCCTCAACAGCGCTCCTGTTTTCTATTTAAACCAACTTGAATAATTAAAAATCACACACTGTCAGCAGGAGAGGCCCCACACATGAGTGAGAACACTTGATATCTCCTTCACTGTCTCCCTCATACAGGATGTCCACACACACACACGTTTCATCTCCGTCGCTCTGTGGGAAACAGATTCAGTATCGAAGAATCATACGACTGTAGTGGTATGCGCTGAGAGAACTGGTGGGAGGTGATCAAATGATGCAACAATTGGCTGATAAAGAGCAGCTGAGATCCACTGGTTTCCATTCACAGCGGTATCCAATGGTATCCCCTCTCTCCATACTCAGAGCACTGGATGTGAATAAATAGGATCTATTCTAGGAGACACAAGGCATCAGTAACAAGTATCAGACAGGCCAAGGGTCAGCTCTCCAGTGGGACCAGCAGAGGAACGGTCTGGTAAAGTTAAAACATACTGCAGTGGGTGTGTGTGTGACAAGGCGCCGAAAGGAGACAGGTCAGAGGTTAAGAGAGTAGCCTTCTAAATTACACATTCCCCTTTGCCAACATCAACCTGAAACCCAGAGCTCCCACCAGCAGCAGCTTCTAGGGCCCTCTCTATCACTCAATCACCGCTTCAGTAACAGACAATATACACTGACCATTATACCCACTTCTAACAATCTCCCATACCCACACAGTTCCCCAGGCTCTTAAGCTCTGTGCTTCTCACCAAGGGCTTTGATTCCTGACCCTCAGAAGAGAAGTGTTTCTATGGCCACCCACCCACTGACAAACAGAGAGAGAAAGAGGTGGCTGTACTGTAATCCCATTCCTATAGTCCTTGTTATATTCCATATACATAATCACCCATAATCACCCATAAGCACATCAAGCCCTACCATATCCCCTGGTCTCAGTGCCTGGCTGGCTCCCCCGTGCCCCTCTGATGGGAAGAGGGATGTCACTCAGGAGACAAATGCAGATTAACTGTGCCCCTGGGCCCCATAGCACAAACTGGAAACTTTATCGGCACACTGCAGATAAACAAACACGGGGCTCTGATTTCCCTTGCAAGGAAAGGGATCTGAAAGGAGAGTCAGAGAAAAGTGAGTGGAGGGGGTAGAGGAAGCCTGCATGTGTGGCTGCCTTCCTTCTAGGGCTGAGCGATATAATCCAATTCATTTGAATGCATGTTTTTGCTCGATATTCCAAATCCCTGTATCGCAAGAATCCCGCTTGTTTTTTTTTTACACGAGCGGTTGTCTTTTTGGTCTCATCTCTTTCACTCTTCTGTGCAGTGCGCACCTTCCCATCTACACCAGAGATGTGTAATGACAAGATGCACGTCTCCACCCTAACAATGGGAGTCGTTGTCCCAAAGGCGGGCGACAAGTTTAGGTCCAAAATAAGCCCATAGAAACACATCAGGGTTATTTTGGACTGTTTTTGGCGCAATTGAAACCTCTCTTCCTCTATGGTTTACACACACACCAAGCCCCTCCCTCTGCCACTCACGTCAACAAAGGTGAGAGATCACATATGAATCTGACAAGCGGTTTCAACACGCTACTTGCATTTGAGGTTTGGTCCAACATGGAGACATTATTTTACGGTAATAGAGGACAACACAACCTTTCTAACGATACCCTTTTCATGTCTCAACTATTCAAAATTGCGAGCAGAGCGGACACTACTAAAACGTGTGTATAAATGAACATAGATTCTGGGAAATGAATGCTCAGTTCGACCGGCGCGGCATTGCGAGTAGCATTTTAACCAAAGACTGTTATACTAGCTGTCTAGTCTGTTTTATAAAATGTGCAGTAAGCATAAAACAATTACATATGGAATAGGAAACTCGTTCCCATTCTGAGAAATAAGGTAGGCCACTTGATTTCATCATCTGAACAAAGTGGACAGGCTAGCATGCTGTTCAAACAGTTGGAGACGGACAGAAGGGTGTGTTCATAACAATTCAACTGTTCTACCTTGTTAGCTAGCAAATAGATCCAAGTTGGCTAAACTTGAAAAATAAAGATTACCTGCCTACTTCCTCACTAGCTCGTGGGCTTGTGCTTAAGAGATTGTTAATGAGACCGGTGTTACGTTTCTACAATACTTGCTACAAGAAGTTCGTCATTATTAGTGAATGTGCATTATGCATGGTTCTGGTAAAAAAATGTAACAAAAAATGAATTTTAATAGAAAGACTTGAGAGATCAGTGATTGCAAAAGAAAAGCAGGTTGGACTATTTTGATTAAAAACATCATTATTGGGTGTTATGGTTGTGGAAGGCTTCTATTTAGCCTAGGTATATCTTCACAAGCCTTGAATTCATCCGACTACTGCTGACTGGTCTAGATATCGTGAATCGCCATAGGTTTGAAAGAAAATGAGTTATGATTTGTAGGCCATATCACCCAGCTCTACCTCCTTCCTATCTCTCTTTTCAGAAGATGGACCACACATCTGTATGCAAAACCTCAGAGGTGAGGCACACACACCATCCACAGTGGGAGTAATGGGTCAGAGGTCAATCAAATGAAAAAGAAACTCCCACCAAATCATGACTCAGCCCTGGGGATGGGAACTGGACACTTAACATGACGGCCAGCCAATGGTCAACCAATCACAGACCAATAACGCCACAAGGTCAGAGGTCAAGCTGCTCTGCTAAAGCTGTGGAGTTACAGGGCCAGAGGGACTAGAGGAATTGAGATGGAGCACCACTATGTGATTGATTTCAAACATCTGACACACAGTCAAACATTAATTAAACTGACTGAAACAACCAAAGTTCAGGGTGAATATGGGGTTATGATCCACTAGGGTTACAAAATCCCGGGAACTTCCAATAACGTCCATGGTTTTCCCTAATCCTGGTTTAAGATTTCACAGTAGGCTTGGACGATTTATACCATATACCATTTATAACGTATACTCGAAGAGGGGGTGTGTTGGGGGCAGCAATGCCACTGCTTTTAACTATAAGAAATCTAAGATGTGCCAAATAAATGATATCCAGCTCCAGCTTGCATTTGGTTTGCTAACTTGCTAATTAAGTGGCTAGATGTCAATATCAAGCTTCTTGGTTACAGCAGAGACATTCTAGTCGGAGTACAAGTCTCATTCGCTAACATTCCACACCTTGTATCCTGACCGGTTGCATCACTGCCTGGTACGGCAATTGCTCGGCCTCCGACTGCAAGGCACTTCAGAGGGTAGTGCATACGGCCCAGTACATCACTGAGGCAAAGCTGCCTGCCATCCAGGACCTCTACACCAGGCGCTGTTAGAGGAAGGCCCTAAAAATTGTCAAAGACCCCAGCCACCCCAGTCATAGACTGTTCTCTCTACTACCACATGGCAAGCGGTACCGGAGTGCCAAGTCTAGGACATAAAGGCTTCTGAACAGTTTTTAGCCCCAAGACATAAGACTCCTGAACAGGTAACCAAATGGTTACCCGGACTATTTGCATCTCTTTTATACTGCTGCTACTCTCTGTGAATCTTATATGCATAGTCACTTTAACTATACATTCATGTACATACTAGCGGTCGACCGATTATGATTTTTCAACGCCGATACCGATACCAATTATTGGAGGACCAAAAAAGACGATACCGATTTTAAAAAAAATAAAATAAAATCGGCCGATTTTTATTTATTTGTAATAATGACAATTACAACAATACTGAATGAACACTTATTTTAACTTAATATAATACATCAATAAAATCTATTTAGCCTCAAGTAAATAATGAAACATGTTCATATTTGGAATAATGACAATTACAACAATACTGAATGAACACTAATTTTTACTTAGTATAATACATAAATAAAATACATTTAGTCTCAAATAAATAACGGAACATGTTCAATTTGGTTCATATAATGCAAAAACAAAGTGTTGGAGAAGAAAGTAAAAGTGCAGTATGTGTCTTGTAAGAAAGCTAACGTTTAAGTTCCTTGCTCAGAACATGAGAACATATGAAAGCTGGTGGTTCCTTTTAACATGAGTCTTCAATATTCCCAGGTAAGAAGTTTTAGGTTGTAATTATAGGACTATTTTCCTCTATACCATTTGTATTTCATTAACCTTTGCCTATTGGATGTTCTTATAGGCACTATAGTATTGCCAGTGTAACAGTATAGCTTCTGTCCCTCTCCTCGCTCCTCCCTGGGCTTGAACCAGCAACACAACGACAACAGCCACCATCGAAGCAGTGTTACCCATGCAGAGCAAGGGGAACAACTACTAGAAGGCTCAGAGCGAGTGACGTTTGAAACGCTATTAGCGCGCGCTAACTAGCCAGCCATTTCACTTCGGTTACACCAGCCTCATCTCGGGAGTTGATAGGCTTGAAGTCATAAACAGCGCAATGCTTGACGCACAACAAAGAGCTGCTGGAAAAACGCACAAAAGTGCTGTTTGAATGAATGTTTACGTGCCTGCTTCTGCCTACCACCGCTCAGTCAGATTTTATGCAACGCAGGACACGCTAGATAATATCTAGTAATATCATCAACCATGTGTAGTTAACTGGTGATTATGATTGATTGTTTTATCTAGATACCGCCCAACTCCAATTCCCAGAATCAAGAGAGAATAAATCAGGAAGATGGGAATCCTCCAACCGGGAATTTCTTGAAAGTTCCCGGAACTTTGCAACCCTATGATCAACCAAAGGCTGCATAGCCAGGTGCCTGCTGTTGTGTGTTTGCGACACTTGTGCCATGAGTTTGTTAGTATATAAAAATCAGGAAGTCTCTGTGGCTGGACCACACACAGTCACTCTGGAGACCCAGTAGATGGACAAGAGAGTTTGGTTGGTCATCACAGGTGTGTGTCAGCACTGCATTAAAATAGAGGTCAGACAACCAACCCCAACCCCCCCCCCCCCCCAACCTCATGCTGACAGAGCTGTTGGGGATATGGGGCGCATGTGGAGGGGGGCGCATGTGGAGGGGGGGGGCCTGGGGTTGGCGAATGCTGAGTTTAGGCCACCCAGAGTCTAGTGCTTACACAGGGACCAACATTCCTACCACACCTTCACAGACAACAGAACAAACACATACACACTGAATTGGAACTGATTACAGTCTAAAATTACACAGTTGTTTTAGTAACGCCAATGATTAGAAGAAAAATGTCCCTTTAAGCCTTACATTACATTGGAATACGTGATGAAAGTAAAGATGGCCGACTCATCCCCCCCATAAATATGAGTGTCAGTCTGTCAGGACAGGAGGCAGATGCTGCAGGTGACTCTGCCCTGGGGGCAACAGCTGCTGCAGGTGACTCTGCCCTGGGGGCCTCCATCTGCTTGTCTGCCTCCCCGCCCCCCCTCCCGCCTCCCATTCTGCCCGTCTGCCTCCCCCCCGCCTCCCATTCTGCCCGTCTGCCTCCCCGCCCCCCTCCCGCCTTCTGCCTGCCTCCCTTCCCCCCTCCCCGCCCACCTGCCTGATTCTCAACACACACTGCTAAAGCCTAATTAATGAACAGCCACCGTATATCATACCAGAGCATAACCTAAAGATCAAACAGCTACCAAACTTCACTAGACCGACACAGAAAACCACACACACGAACAACAAGAAGCTATGTGTGTGAGCTTGCTGTTTGGACGAGACCAGACAGGCCCAGTGTTTAAGAAAACAGAGATGTTGACCACCTGTGGCATTCCATACACACACACTAAGCTCTGTCTGAACACACGCACAGCTTCTCAGGTCTGTCTGGGGAGGCAGATAAACAGATCAGACATACATTAACACAGACACACCGTTCTGTCTGGGGAGACAGATAAACAGATCAGACATACATTAACACAGACACACCGTTCTGTCTGGGGAGACAGATAAACAGATCAGACATACATTAACACAGACACACCGTTCTGTCTGGGGAGACAGATAAACAGATCAGACATACATTAACACAGACACACCGTTCTGTCTGGGGAGACAGATAAACAGATCAGACATACATTAACACAGACACACCGTTCTGTCTGGGGAGACAGACCTGCATACACCTTACATTTCTGAGCTGAAAACATTCTTTGAATGATGCAAACCCCTGAGAGGGACAGTCATTCCCATAGCATAGCCAGCATGGGCAACATGTACACCCAGACATAATGCCCTGATTCCGAGCATACATATACAGTGAAGTGTTTGCTAGTTCCAGAATGTGAGCAGTGCTGTCTCACTGGCCAATCAATCCCAGTCTAATCCCATGAACCCTTTAACATGGAGAGAGACAGGCTACAGCCACGAGGAGAGGGAGAAGGGGGGGGGCAGAAGACGCCACTTAGCAGAAAGGATGGGCACCCCAGAGACGTGAAAGAGGAGGTGATGGTTTCACAAAGGACATTAGGTGGATAATCAAAACCTCAGACAATAATACTACCTGCTCCCTCTGGACTGCCATGGGAAATACAGAGGAGAAGAGAGATAGGCAATGTGAGAGAAGTGAGAAGGAAGGAGAGAGAAAGACAGAGGGAAAAGTATAGGGCATGTTCATCTGTTCCCAGAGGAGGTGTAAGTATGTGTTTGCCAGTGTGTGGGCAGAGTGAGGGTGTAATGAGGTGGTTCCATCACACAGGCCGAAGTGAGCCAGACAGCCAGCAGAGAACACCGCCAACAACAATATGACGTCATCAAAGAGGGCCAACAGCAGCGGGACTCAGACGCAAGGAGGAGCACTGGAATTGAATGAGACACTTATACCAGGACAAAGCGGTAAACAACATTATTCCTCACTATTAAAAAAAACAAAAAACAGGTACAAACAAAAAGATAAAAAGCACTTATTTCCCTGACTGATCAAAACTCGTTCACTCATGGCTCCCTCGTCTCTCTGCAGCAGACATATGGTGAGCAATATGTTTGGAACATCAAATCGCAATAGAGAATGGCAATACAGTAGAATTGTGAGAATCGTAATACATATCGTATCGGCACCTAACTATCGTGATAATAGGTCCCCGGCAATTAACAGCCCTGGAAAGAGAGGGAAGCAGCCATGAGTTCTACTAACACATCATTACTACAGAGGAAACAATGGCCTAATTCTAGCCCCGAGCTTCAGCTAGACAGGAGAGGATACTGCTGAATCTCTCCCCTCAACGCACACACGCTAGCGTGCCCACGCGACAGGAGGTCCAGCTCACGCAACTCTCCTCCGGCGTCGTTAAATCAACATTTGCCGTCGAGCAGGATGTCAGATAACCTCCTCTACAAATTGTACACGCTGGGTTTCACACAAAGCTAACGTCCCATCAAAAGTGGCAATGTGATAATGACACCAGCTGTGGAATCATTTCAGATCCAGGTACACTGATTCATTCAACTAAATCAGTTTTCAGTTTGAAGACACTTGGCCAATCGTCCACACATCTATAGCAATCCATTGCTGACAAAATACTCTGTTTTAAAACAAGCCTGAGCATTCAGTAGATTAACAATTTCTCTAAGACTAAAATGCAAATGAAAGACATCCAGGGGGAGGGACCTCTCCCCCTCTGTGTTAATGAGCAGGTTATTTTCATCCGCCTCTGCTGGCTCCGACCCCACACAGCCATGACCCCTGAGCCTGACCCGACTTCCACTTACAACGGCTTTTACCCACATCACATGATAATGATCATCTCATCCAAACCTGTGGGAGGATGGAAAACTACTGTGTTGTTCTAGTATGACTCAACAACAAAGCCAGGAGGACAAAACATCCCAGTAATCGGAGAGCCATAGAGCTAACCTGACTCATCAGTGATGAGGTCCCCTCCACAGTCACACAGCCTTTCCCTGAGGCTGCCTGCTCCGCTCCTTTATTCCCCATTATTCAGAGACATGCCAGGGCAACGGTGTCACACCACTGGTGACTTCTGTTACATTGTGACAGGCCAGGGTCAAGGAAGGGGAGGGACCATTGACCCTTTTACAATTAACACCTTTCCCATAGCATTCCTTCCTTACCCTTTGTCTGCCACTGGCAGCACCCCGCCCCCCCTCCCAAAAAAACACAGCCCCCTCTCCCCAAGTCCCTCCTGACACCCATGTCAGTCAGTCAGATCAGAGGAGAGCAGAAACAAATCCCTGTTATGCATCTGTCGGTCAGGCTCCGCCCCCTCTCCCCTCAGGTCCATTCTCTGGGCCAGATAAGAATTAGAGGGGCAGGCAGGGCTGTACAGGAGCACCAAGCTGAAGGGGCCAGTTCAAATAATGAGAAACTCACAACAACAACTGAAGGAGAGACCGAGTCCAATAGGAGAGAGGGAGTCAGTGTGGTGTGGTGGAGGACCGAGTCCAATAGGAGAGAAGGAGTCAGTGTGGTGTGGTGGAGGACCGAGTCCAATAGAAGAGAGGGAGCCACTGTGGTGTCGTGGAGGACCGAGTCCAATAGGAGAGAGGGAGTCAGTGTGGTGTGGTGGAGGACCGAGTCCAATAGGAGAGAGGGAGTCAGTGTGGTGTGGTGGAGGACCGAGTCCAATAGGAGACAGGGAGTCAGTGTGGTGTCGTGGAGGACTGAGTCCAATAGAAGAGAGGGATCGAGGGAGTCACTGTGGTGTTGTGGAGGACTGAGTCTAATAGAAGAGAGGGAGCGAGGGAGTCAGTGTGGTGTCGTGGAGGACTGAGTTCAATAGGAGAGAGGGAGCGAGGGAGTCACTGTGGTGTCGTGGAGGACTGAGTCCAATCGAAGAGAGGGAGCGAGGGAGTCAGTGTGGTGTCGTGGAGGACTGAGTTCAATAGGAGAGAGGGAGCGAGGGAGTCACTGTGGTGTCGTGGAGGACTGAGTCCAATAGGAGAGAGGGAGCGAGGGAGTCCGTGTGGTGTTGTGGAGGACTGAGTTCAATATGAGGAGAACCAAGTGGGGGCAGCGAGGCGAAGGGTCCCTGAGGAGTCGACCAGCACTCCTTGACTCACTGGGCAGAGAGAGAGGGATAAAACTGTTCTAGCACCCAGCCAGGCTTTGATCTCTGCCTTTCATGTTTTGACATATTCCACCTGCATTACCCTCCCCTCTCCCATTCAGCTCTCTCTCTCTCTCTCTCTACAGTAAGATGCCTTGGGAGGGAGCAGAACAGACTTCACAAAGACAACATGCTACAGCAGAGAAATGCAGGGAAATGATGCTTGAAAGTGCTTTGAAGACACTTGGTAATGCGCACATTGCCTTCGGGAAAGTATTCAGACCTAGACTTTTCACACTTTTTTTCGTTACAGCCTTATTCTAA
Source organism: Oncorhynchus clarkii lewisi (assembly GCF_045791955.1). Classification (NCBI taxonomy): domain Eukaryota; kingdom Metazoa; phylum Chordata; class Actinopteri; order Salmoniformes; family Salmonidae; genus Oncorhynchus; species Oncorhynchus clarkii. Next base: position 28,520,310 of record NC_092150.1, on the reverse strand, counting down.
AATGGATTAAATAAAAAATCCTCAGCAATCTACACACAATACCCCATAATGACAAAGCAAAACAGAAATACCTTATTTACATAAATATTCAGACAATTTTCTATTAGACTTGAAATTGAGCTCAGGTGCATCCTGTTTCCATTGATCATCCTTGAGATGTTTCTACAACTTCATACAAATTCAACTGATTGTACATGATTTGGAAAGGCACACACCTGTCTATATAAAGGTCCCACAGTTGACAGTGCATTTCAGAGCAAATACCAAGCCATGAGGTCAAAGGAATTGTCCGTAGAGCTCCGAGACAGGATTGTGTCGAGGCACAGATCTGGGGAAGGGTACCAACAAATGTCTGCAGCATTGAATGTCCAAGAACAGAGTGGCCTCCATCATTCTTAAAATGTAGGAAGATTGGAACCACCAAGACTCTTCATAGAGCTGGCCGCCCAGCCAAAGAAAGCAGTAGGGGGAGAAGGGCCTTGGTCAGGGAGGTGACCAAGAACCCGATGGTCACGTTGACAGAGCTCCAGAGTTTGCCTGTGGAGATGGGAGAACCTTCCAGGAGGACAACCATCTCTGCAACACTCCACCAATCAGGCCTTTATGGTAGAGTGGCCAGACAGAAGCCACTCAGAAAAAGGTACATGACAGCCCAATTGGAGTTTGCCAAAAGGCACCTAAAGACTCTCAGACCATGAGAAACAAGATTCTCTGGTCTGATGAAACCAAGATTGAACTCTTTGGCCTGAATGCCAAGGGTCATGTCTGGAGGAAGCCTGGCACCATCCCTATTGTGAAGCATGGTGGTGGCAGAATTATGCTGTGGGGATGTCTTGCAGCGGTAGGGACTGGGAGACTAGTCAGGATTGAGGCAAAGATGAATAGAGAAAAGTACAGAGAGATCCTTGATGAGAACCTGCTCCAGAGCTCTCAGGACCTCAGACTGGGGCGAACGTTCACCTTCCAACAGGACAACAACCCTAAGCACACAGCCAAGACAATGCAGGTGTGGCTTCAGGACAAGTGGTCCAACCAAAGCCCCAACTTAAACAGCCCTGGAGAGACCTGAAAATAGCTGTGCAGCAACACTCCCCATCCAACCTGAGAGAGCTTGAGAGGATCTGCAGAGAAGAATGGGAGAAACTCCCCAAATACAGGTTTGTCAAGCTTGTAGTGTCATACCCAAGAAGACTTGAGGCTGTAATCGCTTCAACAAAATACTGAGTAAAGGGTCTGAATACTTACGTAATAAAGTATTAGCAAACATTTGAAAGAACCTGTTTTTACTTTGCTATTACAAATTGAAATCCATTTTAGAATAAGGCTATAACCTTACAAAATGTGGAAAAGGCGAAGGAGTCTGGATAATTTCCCAGTATTGTGTAGTGTGTGGGTGTGCGTGCGTTCATGTGTCACGCGGTTGTTTAGACTAAACATGATAGCTCAGGGCATTGCGAGTTCCATCCCCTTACTGAGGGGATCATATAAACCTCAAAAGGACCATATAATGGAGCAGTCACAAGTATGACTAGCTCTTATCTCCAATAAACAGGCTTTTCAGAATAGAGGGAAGTTCCAACAAGCCCAGCTTGAAATGGGCTGACTTTTGAAGTGATACTACAGTAAATGAGGCAGCTCAACCAGCATTAGGTAGTTTCACCCAGAGGAGAATGGATCTCTATACCTGAACGGTTAAAACAGACACAGTAACACAACATTCCACTGACCACATACAACCTGTCCATTGACCCAGCTTCTTCCTGGAGTATTATTGAATGAGGTACAATACACCAAACACAACTTGCCAATACCTAAATACTGAGTGAAGCCAGCTCATACAATACCTAGGCTAAACATTACAGATTGTCTGTTACAGTACATGCAGTAATCTTATGTTGCATCACTGGTAGGCCATTTCATATGACATGAGTGACAGAATGCCTTGCCAGTAACATGGTCCTTAACATTTTACCAGATTATTCCATTTAAAAAGAAAAGAATCCTAGTTTTTGTTGGCGGGGGGAGAAAGAGCAGATGACATGCCATGACAACTACAGTACCTTCAGAAAGTATTCATACCCCTTGACTTCCACATATTGTTGTGTTACAGCCTGAATTCAAAATTAAAATAGATTTCTTTCTCACCCATCTACACACAACACCCCATAATGACAAAGTAAAAACTTTTGCAAATGTATCTAATTTATATTTGTATTCACACCCGAGTCAATACTTTGTAGAAGCACCTTCGGCGGCGATTACAGCTGTGAGTTTCTCTGGGTAAGTTCCTAAGACCTTTCCACACCTGTGTCATGACGTTGGCCTCTTTGAGTATAGCAAGACCATCCCCCTGCCACTCCCTTTCCTCCTTCAACTAGGTTGCTGTGGTCAGAGAGACGTCGTAAATTCCTGAGAATCTCCTCATGGACACATAGTAGAGAGAGAGTAAACTTTCATAGAGGACAAAGGAAATCCTTCCACCTCACAGAACTTGAGGTACGAACAAATTTCATGTTTCCGGAGAAAGTGTAAAAGATCGGTGAAGAATCCAGCTACAAACTGGTTCGTTTGTCACAACTTGGGGAAGCTCATGGGAGACGGTGTGGCCACATTACCATAACACTGTTTATATAATAGCCTAATAGGTTTACATCTAATTGTTGTATAAGATGAATGAGTGAGGATGATACTGTTTGTATAATTGTGTAATGATTGTGGACTGTTTAATGAAGAAAAATACAATTCCCTTTTGATTTGAACTAAATCAGAGGACCGCCCCTGAGCCAGTTAGGGTCAGACATCCTGGGACAGCCCTCTTCGGCCCTCCCGAATAAAAACCCACTCGGGTTTTAGATCAGCAGACCGAGCTTACTTCAATTACGAGATGGCTAAAGGTTGCAGACCATGTTTTTCTCCATTAGGAGGGGAACAAAGGTTGTAGACCATTGCTGAATCTTTTAACCATACCACGTGGTTAAACTCTTAGACTATCGATACTGACAGAATAAGAACAAGTCTTTGATACTAGTCTGCAGCTAGGAATTCAGCATCATTGAACGCAAAGAACGACAACCACCGAAAAATCCATTCTATAACGAATGTCACTCTGAACAATCCCCTCTAACCACAACCGAGAAAGAGAGGGAGAGAGACGGACAATTCTACAAAAAAAAATAACTCTTCACCAGCGATCAAGACGACACAAAATTCCACAATCAACAGCCAACTACACGAAGGAGACGTGTCACACCAGAGACTGACTGGTTTTCTGACCCATGCCCGTACTTTATATTTTATTTTTAAAAGGTATCTGTGACCAATAATCTATAGATTAGGGCCTAATTAAATGCATTTCAATTGACCAATTTCCTTATATGAACTGTAACTAAGTAAAATCTTTGAAATTGTTGCATGTTGCGTTTATATTGTGGGTCAGTATAGATTTAAGTGAAAACAATAACTCGGCCACTCATGAACATTCACTGTCTTCTTGGTAAGCAACTCCAGTGTAGATTTGGCCTTGTTTTTTTAGGTTATTTTATGCTGAAATGCAAATTCCTCTCCCAGTGTCTGGGGGAATGCAGACTGAACCAGGTTTTCCTCTATGATTTTGCCTGCGCTTAGCTCCATTACGGTTATTTTGTATCCTGAAAAAACATTACCCCAGTCCTTAATGATTACAAGCATACCCATAACATGATGCAGCCACCACTATGCTTGAAAATATGAGGAGTGGTACTCAGTAATGTAGTGTGTTAGGATTACCCCAAACATAACACTGTAATCAGAACAAAAAGTAGCTATAGAGGCTTCTTATTCCTGTCAATTAGGTCAGTATTCTAGAGTAACTATAATGGTGTTGACCCATCATCAGTTCTCCTATCACAGCCATTAAACTATGTGACTGTTTTAAAAAGACACCATTGGCCTCGAGGTGAAATCCCTGGGCAGTTTTCTTCCTCTCTGGCAACTGAGATAGGAAGGATGCCTGCATCTTTGTAGTGACTGGGTTTGACACACCATCCAAAGTGTAATTAAAGGGATATTCTCAAAGGGATATTCAATGTTTGCCTTTTTCTTTACCCATCTAGCAATAGGTGCCCTTCTATGCAAGGCATTGGAAAACCTACCTGTTCTATGTGGTTGAATCGGTGTTTGAAATGCACTACTCGACTGAAGGACCTTACAGAGAATTGTATGTGTGGGGTACAGAGATGAGGTAGTCATAAAATATATAAAACATTCACACAGAGTGAGTCCATGCAACTTATGTGACTTGTTAAGCAAACAAACACCTGCATCCTGCCTCACCTTCATTGCAAAACCCTCACTACAACATGGACCTGACACACATATGTTCCAATCAAACGAATGGTTCAACAACAGTTCAATATGAACCTTATGACACCATTGTACTTAGCAGCCAGGAGAACGGAAACATTTGTTGGCTCAACTGTCATCTGCTCAGTAGTCCCTGTTGTATTCAGCACTGGGCTGTTAGTCAGCTGGCCAGCTGTAGGATCACTATGATAACTGTTCATCTGGGCCAAAGATTAGAGCCAACATGCTGCTATTTAATCCCTGTAGATTTGCTCTGATTTGTTTCAGCCCTGGCTCAAACTATGAGAAACCACATACATGATCACTCATGCATATTTAACAACCCCCTGAATGTGGACTACTTACCCTCACTTGGGTGCTCTTTGCCTGGCCTCTCTGGGGCTGTGCTCCTGGAGTGCCTGAGTCTCTGGGCCCGCTGCCCTGCATCCTGACTCCAGCTGTGCCGTTGGTGCAGACTCCAGCTACAGGGCCCGCCCTGCGGGGTCTCTGTTTGATGCCGTCCAACAGCCGAACCAGGAGGATATTACTGGGCAGCTCGTCCACAGCACACTCCACCAGCGTACGGCACTCTGGGCATCGCAGCTCTGCCCGGGAGCTCAGGATGCCCTGAAGGCAGCGCCTGCAGAAGGTGTGCTGGCAAGGGAGGACCTTGGCTGTGGCATCCAGCCGCTCCAAACACACTGGGCATTCCAGCAAGTCCAACAGCACTGATTCATCCATGCTTTCTGCCTCCACCTCTGAGCTTTGTTTCTACTTCAGTGGGACAAGCATGATGGTAGTGTTGGTTGGGGGTTGTGTTTAGGAAGCCATTTCCGTCCTGAATGTCACGTCACTCCCATGCCGCAGCTATGGCCATAGCGCCTGCAGCAGCTGTAGTATGGGGGTAAATCCTTTGTTATTACACATATAAAAAGATTACATGGCAACAGTCTGATTCCTGCATATAACGGGATGCTATTATGCTAGGTATTGCTACTATAATGTACGGAATGTAGCAAAGGTCAAGACTGTTATATTCCGTAGTTCTCTGTCATCATGCCAGTCACATCCAAAGGTAATAGGCACAGAGAATGCCTTCACCTCGTCTTCTAAAGTGGCACAGATACGTTCGATCGCATTGTCCCCATTTATACCAGTCAATCCTACCTGATAAAATATTTTTTCCAACAGAACATTTACCGTTTGTTGACTGGAGAATGCAACATAAAATCTTAATTTGGGATTATGTAATTTAATTCACAGACGTACATTATTAGATTAAAGACCATTTGAAACCCTGGCGAGAGATGTTGACACGTTCTAGCGGTGCGATTACATTTCAATACAACCGCGCAAAACTCAAAACTTGTGTGCATTTCTGTGTCCAGAACTAACCGGGAGGAAAGCGTATCTGTGCCAATGAATGTTATAATAAAGTGCTTGATGACCATAATACCTGACTGTAACAAACTACATAGGTACATTTGGAAGAAATATAACGACCTTGTGCGACACAATACGACCACTTCGTAGAACGCAAGATTTGGGAGCAGAATGGTTACGTTATGAAAAGAACGTTCACAACAAATGACTTTTAGAAAATCATCAATTTATTGCGTAACTTTGCTACAATGTCACACAGTACGAAAAAGAAAGAGACACATTAGTTAAAGGCACAACTAGCTAAGTGTCGGTCATAAGAAAAAAGTTAAGTGCGTCCCATATGATTATGTATGATATCCGAGGTTAGCTTGTTGGCTACTTGTCTGGCTAACTAGGTTAGTTTGTTGAGAAACAACAGTGTCAAAACGAGGGAGGGATTTTAAAGTTAGCTGTAGCTGTGTGATTACTATTTATTAGTGTGTAAACCAATACAAATGATTCAATAATGCCATTGAATCACCTACCATTTTGTGTATTATGTGTTTGAAGTTAGAAAAACAATCGCCCTTGAAAACATAAATCTTACCTCAAAGTCGGGCCTCTTCCACCTCTCCTCTCCAAACAATTTCTCTCTCCGACTTGGATAGCGAATGAGCGATTTGGGAAATAGCCTATTTGGCGGGTAATATAGTTTTCACCCTCTATTCTGCTCAACGGAGAGAAAATCTTTACACGACATTTTATTCTGCACTGTCCTAGTCCAAGAGAGCATGTATCTAAACCGGGAAATTCACGGTTTGGGAAAGACCGACGGGAGTAACAAACTCCAGCTGCCGTATCCGATTCCGAACCCCATGATGAATTAGATTGATTCTATGGAAGACGCCGAAGCTACTTCACCGAGGCGGGAGGGCGTGATGGGATGTCAGTCAATATGTAACAGATAGTCTGTTTCACACATACTCAAAATATGTTTAACAATACTGCCTGTGATATTATTTATTCAATTCATGAAACAATTTACATTTTGTCGATAATTCATCCTGATTTGGCTACTGTATTTGAAACCCCTAGCGGACAACCCTTCTTTGTAATACTGTTAGATTGTTATGGACGCCCGCAACAATAATAATCCCTATGGTAGACGGAGGTAGTAGTGAAACCTTCCCATGGAAGAGAATCATGTATTTGAGGAGATCAAAAATAACCAACATTTCACAAAAACAGTCTATTTTTTGCTTCCCTCTCAGAACAACCACTATAACATCTGTATTATCCACATGACTGCTCAAAGGTTAGATTTGTGTCAGCTTGCAGAAAGTAAGTGCACATGGCGCAAGTATGGTGAAAAAAATATATCATGGCATTGTGGTTCTTTATCTCAGTGCCATTACTCACCCCCTTATCTTCCTCCATTCCGACACCACGGCACTGCCTTCCATTCCAAGTTCAGCCCTAAACTTCCCTACAATATTGATCAAAGTAGCCTATTTCATGTCATAAAGGGATCAATGATTGGTGCATGCCATTCTTCACTGGAATGTTAATATAAATGTATCATATGTGAATATTGTTAAGATGTGTAACAGGCTGACATAGAGAGGATATGCCAGACACTGAGATAGACCTCTTTCCCATCCCTGACTCCATTCCTCTTCCACTGAGAATCAGAGCAACCCTTCATTTACACCTCCATTTGTCTGCAGTAGACAACATCTTTCCATGTGTGTTTGTCTCTAGTAAACAGTGTGTTTATGTGTGAGAGAGAAAGAGAGTGAGATTAAACCCTTTCAGGAAGTGCTGATCTTGTTAATAGAATCCATCAGGGACTGCCATTTCCCCGACAAGTCCCATAACCTGAGGGTCTTATGGGTCTTCCTATAAATTAAGGGGACAATGTCTGACATCAGGGTCAACATTTAAAAATGGTTTGAGATACATTTAAATATTATTTTCTTCCAACTTCACATGCGTAGTAATAGGAATAAAAGTATAGGTAGGCACAATGAGAGCATAACTCAACCTAGCAACAACAAAACATTTACATGTCATTCAAAATGTCATAAGAAACATGAAAACTGCATGTTTCTTTGTCATGCCTAGTTGCCAGGTCTTTTTATGTTTTAGTCAACTTCTCTATCATTTATAGCCATGCTAAACATTCCTGAAGAATAAAAAAGACAAACAACAGCATTTCTATATGTTTTAATAGTTTATAATAAGAATATAATATAATACAATGGGTTAAGTCAACAAAATCATAGACAATAACAATAATAATAATGGAAAGTTTTAAATTCCTCGGTGTACATATCACCGACAAACTGAAACGGTCCACGCACACAGACCGTATGGTGAAGAAGGCGCGATAGCACCTCTTCAACCTCAGGAGGCTGAACAAATGTGGCTTGTCACCGAAAACCCTCACTAACTTTTACAGGTGCACAATTGAGAGAATCCTGTCGGCTGTATCACCGCCTGATACGGTAACTGCACCGCCCACAACCGCAGGGCTCTCCAGAGGGTGATTCGGTCTGCACAACGCATCACAGGGGGCAAGATACCTGCCCTCCAGGACATCTACAACACCCGATGTCACAGGAAGTCTTTAAGTCTTTAATCATCACTGTATGTCTAAAATCACTGTGTGTGTTTATTTAATGAAAATAACACCAAAATATATATTTATTTATTTATTTCCCGGAGCCTCCTTTGACCCTTGCAATGCTCAATCTCTTGGCATTCTCTCAACCAGCTTCATGAGTTAGTCACCTGGAATGCATTTCAATTAACAGGTGTGCCTTGTTAAGTTCATTTCTGGAATTTCTTTACTTCTTAATGCGTTTGAGCCAATCAGTTGTGTTGTGAGAAGGTAGGGGGGCGTATACAGAATATACTGTAGCTCTATTTGATAAAAGACCAAGTCCATAATATGGAAAGAACAGCTCAAATAAAATACAAACTAACAGTCCATCATTACTTGAAGACATGAAGGTCAGTCAATGCAAAACATTTCAAGAACTTTGAAAGTTTCTTCAAGTGCAGTTGCAAAAACCAAGTGCTATGATGAAACTGGCTCTCATGAGGACCGCCACAGGAAAGGAAGACCCAGAGTTACCTGCAGAGGATAAATTCATTACAGTTACCAGCCTCAGAAATTGTAGCTGAAATACACACTTCACAGTGTTCAAGTAACACACACACATCTCAGCATCAACTGTTCAACGGAGACTGCGTGAATCAGGCATTCATTGTCGAATTGCTGCACTGAATCCACTACTAAAGGACACCAATAAGAAGAAGAAACTTGTTTGGGCCAAGAAACATGAGGAATGGACATTAGACTGGTGGAAATCTGTCCTTTGGTCTGATGAGTCCAAATGTGAGATTTATGGTTCTTTGTGAGACGCAGAGTAGGTGAACAGATGATCTCTGCATGTGTGGTTCCTCCCGTGAAGCATGGAGGAGGAGTGATGGTGTGGAGGTGCTCTGCTGGTGACACTGTCTGTTATTTATTTAGAATTCAATGCACACTTAACCAGCATGGCTACCACAGCATTCTGCAGCGATATGCCATCCCATCTAGTTTGCCCTTAGTGGGACTATCATTTGTTTTTCAACAGGACAATGACCCAACACACCTCCAGGTTGTGTAAGGGCTATTTGACCAAGAAAGAGAGTGATGGAGTGCTGCCTCAGATGACCTGTCCTTCACAATCACCTGACCTCAACCCAATTGAGATGGTTTGGGATGATTTAGACCGCAGAGTGAAGAACAAGCAGCCAACATATGTGGGAACTCCTTCAAGACTGTTGGAAAAGCTTTCCAGGTGAAGCTGGTTGAGAGAATGCCAAGAGTGTGCAAAAGCTGTCATCAAGGCAAAGGGTGGCTACTTTGAAGAATCAAAATATAATAAGTATTTAACACTTTTTTGGTTACTACATGATTCCATATGTGTTATTTCATAGTTTTGATGTCTTCACTATTATTCTACAATGTAAAAATGAAGAAAAACCCTTGAATGAGTAGGGGTGTCCAAACTTTTGACAGGTACTCTATTTACATACACATCCCTGATTGGCTGATAGTATGTTTTAGAGCCCACCCCCTAACCCAGATGAACAGTCATTGGTCTATTATAATCAGATCACATTGTGATGTCATGATGTGGACCAAAAGTTCCATCACCACCTGAACAGGTTGAAATTCAATACTTTTTTCCAAACAACTCTTACACAAAAACTGCATTATCATCATTATCACAATTTCAGTTTTATTTCAACCTCATAGTAGGGACGAGACAATACCAGTATCGCGATACTCGTTAGTATCGTGGCAATCAAACACTAATGTTGGAAACTAACATCATATGTTGTCATCCAGAGTCACATTTATTAATTTTCCAACCTGTAGCACACAATACTTTTCATACAGCAGGTTATTAAAGGACTAAAGAGTTTGATCTGCTTCATGTTTTCATGTTTGCCATGGAATAAATATTGTGATACTGATGTCGTCCCAGCCCTACCTCATAGTGTGTGTGTGGAAATACACTATATATATAAAAGTGTGTGGACACCCCTTCAAATTAGTGCATTCGGCTATTTCAGCCACACCCGTTGTTGACAGGTATATAAAATCGAGCACACCACCATGCAATCTCCATAGACCAACATTGGTAGTAGAATGGCCTTACTGAAGAGCTCAGTGACTTGGCACTTCAACGTGGCACTGTCATAGGATGCCACCTATCCAGCAAGTCAGTTCGTCAAATTTCTGCCCTGGTCAACTGTAAGTGCTGTTATTGTGAAGTGGAAATGTCTAGGAGCAACAATGACTCACCAGCTAAGTGGTAGGCCACACAAGCTCACAGAACGGGCCGCTGAGTTCTGAGGTGCGTAGTGAGTAAAAATCGTTGTGCAACACTCACTACCAAGTTCCAAACTGTCTCTGAAAGCAACGTCAGCACAATAACTGTTTGTCAGGAGCTTCATTAAATGGGTTTCCATGGCCGAGCAGCCGCACACAAGCCTAAGATCACAATGTGCAATGCCAAGCATCGGCTGGAGTGACGTTAAGCTGGATTCTGGAGCAGTGGAAACATGTTCCGTGGAGTGATGAATCACCCTTCACCATCTGGCAGTCCAACGGATGAATCTGGGTTTGGCAGATGCCAGGAGAACGCTACCATAGTGCCAACTGTAATGGTTCATGGTTCGGGCTAGGCCCCTTAGTTCCGGTGAAGAGAAATCTTAACACTACAACATTCAATGACATTCTAGATGACTCTGTGCTTCCAACTTTGTGGCAACATTTTGGGAAAGGCCCTTTCTTGTTTCAGCATGACAATCCCCCTTGCACAAAGCAAGGCCCATACAGAAATGGTTTGTTGAGACCGGTGTGGAAGAACTTGACTGGCCTGCACAGAGCCCTGAACTCAACCTCATCGAACACCTTTGGGATGAATTGCAATGCTGAGCCAGGCCTAATCGCCCAACATCAGTGCCTGACCTCACAAATGCAATTGTGGCTGAATGGAAGCAAGTTCCCACAGCAATGTTCCAACATCTAGTAGAAAGCCTTCCCAGAATAGTGGAGGCTGTTATAGCACCAAAGAGGGTACCAAATCCATATTAATGCAGATGATTTTGGAATGAGACGTTCGACAAACAGATGTCCACATACTTTTGGTAATGTAGTGTTTTCTTAAAAAAATGGAAAAATCACGTTTTTAACTGCACTGCCCCTTTAACATTTTTAGACAGTGCCAGACTGACTGACTGCACTACCATAATACCCATGGCCTGTCCAGAAACAACTCCTAGCCCCTACTGCCCAGAGTCTAGAAACTTGTGGAGATCTGAGAGGGATTGATGTGGGGTGACATGGTGAGAGCTACCCTCATGGTGAGCTTACCCTCTGAAAGGCTTAGTGGAATTTTGGTGGTATTCCTCTCAGATCTCCACAAGTTTCTAGGGGTAGGGGCCAGGGGTTGCTTCTGGAAAGGACTCAACATCCCCCTGGGTATGTGGTGGACCTACAGCATGACTCGAGGTATTGGTTGGATGTTCCATTCATTCCAGCTAGTTAGATGTGTCACCACTGACTAACTATATCTCGGGACATGTGTCTAGTCTAGCAATAGATACGGTTGTTTTGGCTGTATGGCATCATTGAATAAGATTATCAATGGTTAGTTAGGTCACTAGGATATATCAGTCAACTAACCATTTTAAAGTAACAGCAGTTCATTAACAAGTCAATACACACTAAATCTTATGCAATTGAGAAATCTGACTTTATCGTGGCACTGTATGGGCAGCTATTAATCGATTAATAATTCATTAATATATAATAGATTCATAGAATGGAGTTAAAAGGGTGAACTCCTACTTTGAAAGCACAGAAAGTATTGGCTATGCACTTAACCAATGGCAAGCATTCCACATTTAAACCCACCCACACGTGAAAATCCACATTTCACATTTTGTTTTGTTTGGTTTTATATGCAAAAATGAAATACAAGGCATTTAAAAAAAATCGAAGCCACTTTCACGTTCCCGATTGCTCCCTTTTAACTCGGAGAAACAAACGATCAAAACATATATGGACAGTAATCTTACCTCAGGAATTTTGACATAATGTTAGCTAATTATCCGGAAAGCAGTAACAACATAGACACCAAAATGCTGTCAATTCCCTTAATTTTGGCTGTTGTTCAATCGTGTGCAGTATCCAGAACTGTATCACTGTCACCTTTCCTGAATCAGCTGACGTTGCACGATAATCTCCCCACAAAACTAAACAGCTAGACATCAAATACACCTCAAACAACTATTATGCATCATTATTGAAGAGCCCCGTTAATGACCGTATTGATTTTAGTTTGATTTTGTTAGAATTATTCTAATAGAAAGAGTAACTATCTCGCAATCCATACAATATGGAGATGTGCCCATGATAACTGTTTTCACAACATAACATACGGAGTTACGAAATGTTACGAGGTTACAGTGCACTTCCGAGATCTCCATACAAAAAACGAGTTCAACAGCAATGTCCAGGAATTTTACAGGATCAAGTTCATTGTGTAATTCAATTGTTAAATGCTTATTATATGATATAATGACAAACAGAAGTCTCATGTAAGGAAAGAAAGGTAGTGTTTTATGTCGCACGATTTTTGCCAAATCTGTGAAGACTCCAAGCATGAGAAATTGTTTAAACATAGGTTTTGATTTAACTCATTAATTAAATTGAAGGTGTTCCCCCTTATATCTTAATGTATTTGCGTAAAAAAACAAGGAAAATGATTAAGCTCCAAACAGTTGTCCATTACAAGAAATGGTACCCTAGTTTATAGAAAGACCCACATGCACAGCAACACAGCTGCCCTAGGGGCAGAGAGAGGAGTGCAGCAGCAGGGAGAGGGAGAAAGGCACATGAAAACAATAAAAAGTGTGATTTATAATGATCTCACTTTGTTTGAGGACACTGCATACTGAATGAGGGACGGAGAGGGGGAATAAGACAGGGAGAAGGAGAAAAAGAGCAATAAAAGCAAGATTTATATGGAGTTGGCCCTCTTCTGTCACCAGTGATCCCATAGGAGCTGGCAGACTCTCAGGTCTGGTTTCATCGTCATGGAGACGGAGACAGTGCTCCACTCTCCCTGGATGGGTGTAGGGCTAGGACTATAACCCCTGCACTCCTTTCCTGCACGAACCCAATCATATTTTACCCTCTCTGCCTGTGTGACGTCTGGCTGAGCCTCAGGTATGGATTATTTGTAGCAGTAAAAAGCAGAATGAGTGATTCACAGACCTTGAGAGGTAATGACCACTCAGAAAGACCCAATCTGAAGAACAGAAAGAAACGAGTCCACAACCATGTTATTGGTAATAAACAAGACACACACACACACACACACACACACACACACACACACACACACACACACACACAGATGATGGAGGTGACATGTGCTATTGCCTAGAGGCAGGGGAGAGGAGGGATGAAAGAGACAAGACAAGAATTATGCTAAATTTTCCCCTGGAGGGAGAAAATTTGACAGCCATAATAATGCATCCAACAATCAGACTCATGTACAGTAAACAGTAATATATACAGTACCAGTCAAAAGTTTGGACACACCTACTCATTCCAGGGTTTTTATTTATTGTGCTATTTTCTACATTGTAGAATAATAGTGAAGACATCAACTATGAAATAACACACATTGAATCATGTAGTAACCAAAAAAGTGTTAAACAAATCCAAATATATTTGAGATTTTTCAAAGTAGCCACCCTTTGCCTTGATGACAGCTTTGCACACTCTTGGCATTCTTTCAAACAGCTTCTTGAGGTAATCACCTGGAATGCATTCCAATTAACAGGTGTGCCTTGTTAAAAGTTCATTTATGGAATTTCTTTCCTTTTTCATGCGTTTGTGCCAATCAGTTGTGTTGTGACAAGGTAGGGGTGGTATACAGAAAATAGCCCTATTTGGTAAAGGACCAAGTCCATATTATGGCAAGATCGGCTAAAATTAGCAAAGAGAAACAACAGCCCATCAAATCAAATTGTATTTGTTGCATGCGCCAAATTACTTACAAGCCCTTTTAACCAACAACGCAGTTTTAAGAAAAAATAAGTGTAAAGTAAAAAATAGATGAGTAAAAAATAATAAATAACAGTAACAAATAATTAAAGAGCAGCAGTAAAATAACAATAGCGAGGCTATATATACAGGGGGTACTGGTGCAGAGTCAATGTGTGGGGGCACCGGTTAGTCGAGGTAATTGAGGTAATACGTACATGTAGGTAAAATTAAAGTGACTATGCATAGATAACAAACAGAGAGTAGCAGCAGCGTAAAAGAGGGGGGAGGAAATGATAATAGTCTGGGTAGCCATTTGATTAGCTGTTCAGGAGTCTTATGGCTTGGGGTAGAAGCTGATGAGAAGTCTTTTGGACGTAGACTTGGCGCTCCGGTACTGCTTGCCATGCCTTAGCACAGAGAACAGTCTATGATTAGGGTGGATGGAGTCTTTGATCGTATTTAGGGCATTCCTCTGACACAGCCTGGTATAGAGGTCCTGGATAGCAGGAAGCTTAGCCCCAGTGATGTACTGGGCCGTACGCACTACACTCTGTAGTGCCTTGCGGTCGGAGGCTGAGCAGTTGCCATACCGGGCAGTGAGGCAACCAGTCAGAATGCTCTCGATGGTGCAGCTGTAGAACCTTTTGAGGATCTGAGGACCTATGCCACATCTTTTCAGTCTCCTGGGGGGGATGACAGTTTGTTGGTGATGTGAACACCCAGGAATTTGAAGCTCTCAACCTGCTCCACTACAGCTCTGTCGATGAGAATGGGGACGTGCTCTGTCCTCCTTTCCTGTAGTCCACAATCATCTCCTTTGTCTTGATCACGTTGAGGGAGAGGTTGTTGTCCTGGCACCACAGGTCTCTGACCTCCTCCCTATAGGCTGTCTCATCGTTGTCGGTGATCAGGTCTACCACTGTTGTGTCATCGGCAAACTTAATGATGGTGTTGGAGTCGTGCCTGGCCATGCAGTCATGAGTGAACAGGGAGTACAGGACGGGACTGAACACGCACCCCTGAGGAGCCCTCATGTTGAGGATCAGCATGGCGGATGTGTTGTTACCTACCCTTACCACCTGGGGGCAGCCCATCAGAAAGTCTAGAATCCAGTTGCAGAGGGAGGTGTTTAGTTCCAGGGTCCTTAGCTTAGTGATGAGCTTTAAGGGCACTATGGTGTTGAACGCTGAGCTGTAGTCAATGAATAGCATTCTCACATAGGTGTTCCTTTTGTCCAGGTAGGAAAGGGCAGTGTGGAGTTCAATAGAGATTGCATCATCTGTGGAACTGTTAGGGTGGTATGCAAATTGGAGTGGGTCTAGGGTTTCTGGGATAATGGTGTTGATGTGAGCCATGACCAACCTTTCAAAGCACTTCATGGCTACAGACAGAGTGCTACAGTTCAGTAGTCATTTAGGCAGGTTACCTTAGTCTACTTGGGCACAGGGACTGTGGTGGTCTGCCTGAAACATATTGGTATTCCAGACTCAGTCAGGGACAGGTTGAAAATGTCAGTGAAGATACTTGCCAGTTGATCATCGCATACTCCAAGTACACGTCCTGATAATCCATCTGGCCATGTGGCCTTGTGAATGTTGACCTGTTTAAAGGTCTTACTCACATCAGCTACACAGAGAATGATCACACAGTTGTCCAGAACAGCTGGTGCTTTCATGCCTGTTTCAGTGTTACTTGCCTCGAAGCGAGCATAGAAGTAATTTAGCTAATCTGGTAGGCTCGTGTCACTGGGAAGTTCGCGGCTGTGCCTCCATTTCCCATTACTTGAAGACATGAAGCTCAGTCAATACGGATCATTTCAAGAACTTTGAACGTTTCTTCAAGTGCAGTCGCAAAAACCATGAAGCGCAATGATGAAACTGTCTCTCATGTGGACCGCCACAATAAAGGAAGACCCAGAGTTACCTCTGCTGCAGAGGATAAGTTCATTAGAGTTACCAGCCTCAGAAATTGTAGCCCAAATAAATGCATCACAGAGTTCAAGTAACAGACACATCTCAACATCAACTGTTTAGAGGAGACTGTGTGAATCAGGCCTTCATGGTCAAATAGCTGCAAAGAAACCACTACTAAAGGACACCAATAAGAAAAAGAGACTTGCTGGGCCAAGAAACACAAGCAATGGACATTAGACCATATCGCAGACTGGCAAATAAAAAGAAAAGATTAAGATGGGGCAAAATAACACAGACACTGGACAGAAGAACTCTGTCTAGAAGGCTAGCATCCCTGAGTCTCCTCTTCACTGTTGACGTTGAGACTGGTGCTTTGCGGGTGCTATTTATTGAAGATGCCAGTTGAGGACTTGTGCGGCGTCTGTTTCCCAAACTAGACACACTAATGTACTTGTCCTCTTGCTCAGTTGTGCACCTGGGCCTCCCACTCCTCTTTCTGTTCTGGTTAGGGCCAGTTTGCCCTGTTCTGTGAAGGGAGTAGTACACAGCGTTGTACGAGATACTCAGTTTCTTGGCAATTCCTCGCATGGAATAGCCTTAATTTCTCAGAACAAGAATAGACTGACGAGTTTCAGAAGAAAGTTATTCGTTTCTGGCCATTTTGAGCCTGTTATCGAACCCACAAACGCTGATGCTCCAGATACTCAACTAGTCTAAAGAAGGCCAGTTTTATTGCTTCTTTAATCATAACAACAGTTTTCAGCTGTGGAGAATAATTACAAAAGGGTTTTCTAATGATCAATTAGCCTTGTAAAATGATAAACTTGGATTAACTAACACAATGTGCCATTGGAACACAGACAACGGGCCTCTGTACGCTTCTGTAGATATACCATAACAAATCAACTGTTTCCAGTAGAGGTCGACCGGCATGGCCAATTAATTAGGACCGATTTCAAGTTTTCATAACAATGTGTAATTGGCATTTTTGGATGCCAATTATGGCCGATTACAATGCACTCCACGAGGAGACTGCCCATCTGTTACGCAATTGCAGCAAGGAGCCAAGGTAAGTTTCTAGCTAGCATTAAACTTATCTTGTAAAAAACTATAAATCTTAACATAATCACGAGTAAACTACACATGGTTGATGATATTACTAGTTTATCTAGCTTGTCCTGCGTTGCATACTGTATAATCATTGTGGTGCCTGTTAATTTATCATCGAATCACAGCCTACTTTGCCAAACGGGTGATGATTTAACAAGCACATTCGTGAAAAAAGCACTGTCGTTGCATCAATGTTTACCTAACCATAAACATCAATGCCTTGCTTAAAGTCAACACACAAGTATATATTTTTAAACCTGCATATTTAGTTAATATTGCCTGCTATCATGAATTTCTTTTAACTAGGGAAATTGTGTCACTTCTCTTGCGTTCTGTGCTAGCAGAGTCAGGGTATATGCAGTAGTTTGGGCCACCTGGCTCGTTGCAAACTGTGTGAAGACCATTTCTTCCTAACAAAGAACATAATTAATTTGCCAGACTTTTACATAATTATGACATAACATTGAAGGTTGTGTAATGTAACAGCAATATTTAGACTTGCTACCTGTTAGATAAAATACCGAACGGTTCTGTATTTCACTGAAAGAATAAACATTTTGTTTTTTCAAAATGATAGTTTCCAGATTTGACCATATTAATGACCTGAGGCTCATATTTCTGTGTGTTTATTATATTATAATTAAGTCCATGATTAGTTATTTGACAGAGCAGTCTGACTGAGCGGTGGTAGGCAGCAGCAGGCTCGTAAGCATTCATTCAAACAGCACTTCCGTGCGTTTGCCAGCAGCTCTTCTCTGTGCTTCAAGCATTGAGCTGTTTATGACTTCAAGCCTATCAACTACCGAGATTAGGCTGGCAATACTAAAGTGCCTATAAGAACATGCAAAAGTCAAAGGTATATGAAATACAAATGGTATAGAGAGAAATAGTCCTAATATCCCTATAATAACTTCAACCTAAAACTTCTTACCTGGGAATATTGAAGACTCATATTAAAAGGAACCACCAACTTTCATATGTTCTCATGTTCTGAGCAAGGAACTTAAACGTTAGCTTTCTTACATGGAACATATTCCACTTTTACTTTCTTCTCCAACACTGTGTTTTTGCAATATTTAAACCAAATTGAACATGTTCCGTTATTTATTTGAGACTAAATGTATTTTATTTATGTATTATACTAAGTAAAAATTAAAGTGTTCATTCAGTATTGTTGCAATTGTCATTATTCCAAATATATATATCAAAATTGTCCGATTTAATCGGTATTGGCTTTTTTTGGTCCTCCAATAATCGGTATCGGTATCGGCGTTGAAAAATCATAATCACAACATTAACAATGTTGACACTGTATTTCTGATCCATTTGATGTTATTTGAATGGACAAAAAATTGCTTTTCTTTCAAAAACAAGAACATTTCTAAGTGACCCCAAACTTTTAGACGTTATATATAAACTGCATGATCAAAAGTATGTGGACACCTGCTCGCCGAACATCTCATTCTAAAATCATGGGCATTCATATGGAGTTGGTCCCCCCTTTGCTGCTATAACAGCCTCCACTCTTCTGGGAAGGCTTTCCACTAGATATAGGAACATTGCTGTGGGGACATGCTTCCATTCAGCCACAAGAGCATTAGGGTGTTTGGGCACTTATGTTGGGCCATTTGGCCTGGCTAGCAGTCTGCGTTCCAGTGCCTTCAGAAACTATTCACACCCCTGGACTTTTTCCACATTATCTTGTGTTACACACTGAATTTGAAATGGATTAAATAGAGATTTTTCTTTCATAATGTCAAAGTGGAATTATTTTAGAAATGCTTAGAGATGAATTAAAATGAAAAGCTGAAATGTCTTGAGTCAATAAGTATTCAATCCCTTTGTTATTGCAAGCCTAAATACTGTAAGTTCAGGAGTAAACATATTAGGTTGCATAGGCTCACTCTTTGTGCATTTATAGTGTTTAACATGATTTATGAATGACTACTCCATCTCCGTACCCCACACATACAATTATCTGTAAGATCCCTCAGAGCATTGATTTTCAAACACACATTCATCCGCCAAGACCATTGAGGTTTTCTAATACATTGTAATGAAGGGCACCTATTGGTAGATTGGTTTAAAAAAACAAACATTGAATATCCCTTTGAGCATGGTTAAGTTATTAATGACATTTTTGGATGGTGTATCAATACACCCAGTCACTACAAAGTTACAGGCATCCTTTCTAACTCAAATGCCCGAGAGGAAGGAAACAACTCTGGGATTTCACCATGAGGTCAATGATGACTTTCAAACAGTTACAGAGTTTAATGGCTGTGATAGGAGAAACCTGAGAATGGATCAACAACTTTGTAGGTACTGTACTCCAAAATACTAACCTAATTGACAGAGGGCAAAGAAGGAAGCCTGAACAGAATACACATATTCAAAAACATGCATCCTGTTTGCAACAAGGCACTAAAGTAATACTGCAAAAAAGTCTGGCAAAGCTTTTTGTCTAGAATACAAAGTTTTATGTTTGGGGAAAATCAAACAACACATTACTGAATACCACTCTCTATATTTTCAGGCAGAGTGGTGGCTGCATCATGTTATGGGTATGCTTGTAATCAATATTGACTGGGGAGTTTTTTGGGGATAAAAAATAACCGGAATGAAGCTCAGCACAGGCAAAATCCTAGAGGAAAACTTGGTTCAGTCTGCTTTCCACCAGACACTGGGAAATGAATTAACCTTTCAACAGGACAATAACCTAAAACACAAGGCCAAATCTACATTGGAGTTGCTTACAGTACCAAAAAGACAGTGGATGTTACTGAGTGGCTGAGTTACACATTTGACTTAAATCTCCTTGGAAATCTATGGCAAGACCTAAAAATGGTTGTCTAGAAATTATCAACAACCAATTTGACAGAGCTTGAATAATTTTGAAAGGAATAATGGGAAAATCTTAGAGACATACCTAGAAAGACTCCCAGCTGTAATCGCTGCCTAAGGTCCTTCTACAAAGCATTGACTCAGGGATGTGAATAAGGATAAAGATAGGTGCAGTGAAATGTGTTGTTTTACAGGGTCACCCATATGGCAGCCCTGGAGCAAATTCGGGTTAAGTGCCTTGCTCAAGGGCACAGCATGATTTTTCACCTTATCGACTGGAGTATTCAAACCAGCGACCTTTCGGTTACTGGCCCAACGCTCTAAACGCTAGGCTACCTGCCGCCGACTAGTTCCCATGACAAATATAAACATGTGAAAAGCAATATCACAACATTTCACATAACTTAAGTGAGGAATATATTATTCATCATTAGTGATGGAAAATTGAATAATTTCAAGAACTGTCGGTGGAGTAGCAAACACATTACACTTTGCACTGTCAAAATGTATTGACTTTTCTAAGAGAACTACATTCAAGAATACTTTAAATGAATGAATAGCTGATTCATTAATTTGGGGGAAATTATCGTTGAATTTTGAGAAGAACATTTATCAAATGATATCCTTAATTCAATAGTGAACTTATTTATTCATTAAAAACAGAGGTCATTTCCAATAGAAAATTAGTAGTACAGATTTGATGCAAAGGTCTGTGTAGATTAATTTAAACTAGAGCAGAGGTTAATTGAAATGTAGTACTAAAATTCATTAAACATCTGTTGGGTTTAACCAAAAAAATATCCAACATTAATTTATTTGCGAAAAGATCAGTTTTAAGAGATCATTTGTACTAACTTGATAGAACGTTCTCAACACCACATCCTGGGGCAAAAGCTTTCAAATTAGATTTGGGATCAGAGCTGAATGTCAATGAATGCTGGATGTGTGTGTGAACATGTGTGTCAGTGTATTAGCTTCTCCTCTGAGAGCCGAGATTCAGCTAATCAATGGCCTTGTGGGAAATTCAACCAAGAAATCAATTAACTTTACTCCAGTAATACTGTCAATTATGGGGTAGGTGAATATGGGACAGCAACCTAGTAACAATAACTCCTTTTATCTGTCTTTTTGATCTCCTCATAAATCAACCCTAATCTTAAAAATTTGGGCTGTGGTAGTACTATTAGAATTCCCTCTAGAATGGAGATAGAGTTTTCCCTAATAGAATACATTGCAGGATAGAGTACGATCTATAGCTCTCACCAGGGGCCCCCCTTTCAAGTCTCTGACTTGAAAGAGTTTCATGGTTTTATTACCATAAGGGGTAAAATGGTGTTGGCTGGACTTTAAGTAATAAAAAGCCTGCATTTGAAGGCTATATATGATAGACATACACAGAATAAATATGAATTCAATCATAGACATAAAACGACTAAGTAACCACCTGCAGTTCGATAGCAAAGAGTATAAACAAGAATCCTAGACATATACAAAACAGTTTGTAATCTGAACATTCATTTAATTTGTTGAGATAATAAGGAGATATCAAGGTGGGTGTGAATGTGGATGGAATTCTTTTCAGAAAATCAAGACACACACATTTATCAAATAGACAATGCAGAATGATGGAAGGTGATATTCTCATCATGTATGCTCCTCAATAAACCCTTAAATGGGCAATTCCACCACTTTTCAACCTCATTTTTATTATGTCCAGCACAATACCAACGTCTACATATGTGAAATGGGGCATGTCTTTGTTTTGTAGAAGAACATTTAAAAAAAAAGTTTATACCTGATGACATCATCGAAAGTTCAAACAGTAAAAAAAGGGAATTTCAAACACTTGAGCTTTGCAGTGATGAGGAGAGCAGTAACTTGTTACTGGTTTTGAACATCATAGAAAAACAAACTTTTAATGTGATGTCACAGAGAAGCATTTTTTTGGGGGGGGGGAATCTTTCTTCTCAACGTTCACAGATCATAGAAATGTACCGTTTCACATACACTACACGACCAAAGAAATCTGGACACTGGGTCGTCGAACATCTAATTCCAAAATCATGGGCATTAATATGGAGTTGGTCCCCCTTTGCTGCTATAACAGCCTTCACTCTTCTGGGAGGAAGGCTTTCCACTAGATGTTGGAACATTGATGCTGGGACTTGTTTCCATTCATCCACAAGCTCATCAGTGAGGTCGGGCACTAATGTTGAGCGTTTAGCGCTGGCTCGCAGTCTGTGTTCCAATTCATCCCAAAGGTGTTTGATGGGGTTGAGGTCAGGGCTCTGTGCAGGCCACTCAAGTTCTTCCACACCAATCTCGACAAACCATTTCCGTATGGACCTCGCTTTGTGCACAGAGGCAATGTCATGCTGAAACAGGATTGGTCCTTCCCCAAACTGTTGCCACGAAGTTGGAAGCACATAATAATCTAGAATGTCTTTGTATACTGTAGCGTTAATATTTCCCTTCACTGGAACTAAGGGGCCTAAAACGAACCATGAAAAACAGCCCCAGACCATTATTCCTCCTCCACCAAACTTTACAGTTGGCACTATGTATTGGGGCAGGTAGAGTTCTCCTGGCATCCGCCAAACCCAGCTTTGTCCGTTGGACCAGCAGATAGTGAAGTGTGATTCATCACTCCAGAGAACGCGTTTCCACTGCTCCAGAGTCCAATGGTTGCTAGCTCTCCAACACTTTGCATTGCGCATGGTGATCTTAGGCCATGGAAACTCATTTCAATAAGCTCCCGACAAACAGTTCTTGTGTTGATGTTGCTTCCAGAGGTAGTTTGGAACTCGGTAGTGAGTGTTGCAACCGAGGACAGATGATTTTTACGCACTACGCGCTTCAGCACTCGGACGTCCCATTCTGTGAGCTTGTGTGCTCTACCACTTCACAGCTGAGCCGTTGTTGCTCGTAGACGTTTCCAATACAGAATAACAGCACTTACAGTTGACCGGGGCAGCTCTAGCAGGGCAGAAATTTGATAAACTGACTTGTTGGAAAGGTGGCATCTTATGACAGTGCTATGTTGAAAGTCACTGAGCTTTTCAGTAAGGCCAATCCACTGCTAATGTTTAGCTATGGAGATTGCATGGCTGTGTGCTCTATTTTATACACCTGTCTGCAATGGGTGTGGCTGAAATAACCAAATCCATTCATTTGAAGGGGTGTCCACATACTTTTGTATATATAGTGGATATAGTCACTGGTATGGTGCTGGAGATAATGAATAAGAGGTTGAAAAGTGTTGGAATTGCCCTTCAAATTATCTCCTTCAGCAATCCACCCTTCCACAATAAATTCTCCAATAGTTTGCTGTTACATTTGGCAAATGAGCAGGTACAGATGTAGGATCTTAATTTGATCACTCTTTTGGTACCCCGCAGGAAATGCAGATGAGCTTCGTGATTTACATAAATTCCCTGAAAATCCAAACCAACACACGGTTATATTAACAGTATTGCATTTTTCATGTAGCCTACCTTTGGCTAGCTAATAAAACATTCAAATCTTGTTGCTACAGGATTATTTAGCTGTGACAATATATGTACAATTAAGATCCAACATTTGTACCTCCATTTATTCTATAGCGCTTTTCATAGAATCTCAAAGCACTTCAAGAGCAAAAAAACAAACAAGCAATATATCGTGACAGGTCAACCAACTCTTTGAAAGCTGCATCCGCCGAAGATGGAGAGGGTCAGTTCATGGCTTGAGCGGAGAGAGCTGGTCAGAGGATGGTAGATGAAAGTGATGGAGTCTGCTGATGATCTTGTAGAGGGCAAATCTGGGAACCAGCCTGACTCTTATAGCCACTGGAGTTCTCCTTTTCCACTCTGTGTAACACACACTTGGCACTTATTTGCCACTTCAGTTCGTGGAATGTAATTAACTTGAGAAGATAAAACAGCCACCTAATGCAATTCAGATAGCAGCAGACTTGAAATGGAATTCGTAAATTAGAAATGGGATGACAAACAAATAAACATGATAACAGTATAAATATTGAATGCGCTGCTTGCTGGTGGCCAGCACACTAATCTATAGCAATTTCCATCACACTCCTGGCTCCTGGCACTGGACTAAAGCTCTATTAGAGGATGGGTGTGAGGACTGGGGGAGTGAGGACAATGTACATTCTGGCTCTGTGATACACAGATAAATCACACCATTATAGGGTGTAGAACATGAGCTAGGAACATGGCTGTATGGAATTTTTATTACATTTTTTACTTGATTTTTTATTGGGATCCCCATTAGTCTGTTAGAGGATGGGTGAGAGGAATGGTGACAGCTAGTCTTACTGGGGTCTGACACATTACAAAAAAGACATTACAGACAAAATCTTTGACACTTTACATACATTTAAAAACATAATGTAGTGTGCCTGTCTCAGTTACACATACACGTCAGTACATGCACACAAAAAGTAGGCCACACGGGGGAGAGGCGTTGTGCTTTATTTGCTTTTTGAAAACAGGTTTGCTGTTTACTTATGTTATACGAGATGGAAGGGAGTTCCGTGCAATCGTGGGGCTGTATAGTACTGTATGTTTCCTGGAATTTGTTCTGGACCTGGGGACTGTGAAAAGACCCCTGGTGGCATGACTGGTAGGGGTAAGTGTGTGTGTCAGTGATGTGTGTAAGTTGATTATGCAAACCATTTGGAATTCCCAACACAATGTTTCTTGTAAAACAAGAAGCGATGCAGTCAGTCTTTCCTCACCCCTTACTGGCATGCATAGTAATATTAGCCCTCTGATTACAATGAAGAGCAAGATGTGCTACTCTGTTCTGGGCCAGTTGCATATGACTGGACAATAATCAAGATAAGATAAGACTAGAGCTCACAGGACTTGCTTTGTGGAGTATGGTGTCAAAAAAGCAGAGCATATATTTATTACGGACAGATCTCTCCTCATCTTTACAACCATTGGTTCTATATGTTTTGACCATGACAGTTTACAAACTAAGGTAACCAAGTAATTTAGTATCCTCAACTTGTTCAACAGCCACACCATTCATTGCCAGATTCAGCTGAGGTCTAGAACTTAGGGAATGATTTGTACCAAATACAATGCTCTTAGTTTTAGAGATTTTCAGGACCAATTTATGACTGTCCACCAATTCCAAAACAGACTGCAACTCTTTGTTAAGTGACTTCAATAGCTGTGGTTGCTGATGCGTATATGGTTGAATCATCAGCATACATGGACACACATGCTTTGTTTAATGCCAGTAGCAGATCATTGGTAAAAATGTAAAGAGTAGAGGGCCCAGTGAGCTGGCCTGCGGTACACCACGCTTTACATGTTTGACATTAGAGAAGCTTCCATTAAAGAAAACCCTCTGAGTTCTATTTGAATCAATAGCTCTGAATCCACAATATGGCAGAGGTTGAAAAGCCAAAACACATACACTACCGGTCAAAAGTTTTAGAACACTTATTGTAGAATAATATTGAAGATATCAAAACTATGAAATAACACATATGAAATCATGTAGTAATCAAAAAAGTTGTAAACAAATCAAAATATATTTTCTATTTGAGCTTCTTCAAATAGCCACCCTTTGCCTTGATGACAGCTTTGCCTTCACTATTATTCTATAATGTAGAAAATAGTAAAAATAAAGAAAAACTTTTGAATGGTACTGTACTTCGATACATTTTTTCAACTGGTACCATGGGACCTTCAGATGAGTCTCGGGAGTCCTGTGGCGTAGCAATGCAGACGTGTTTTGTTCGTCCTCTCGTGTACTTTTGTATTTTTCGTCTTCTTTGTATATATTTCAATTTTATTTTCAATCTCTTTTCCATTTTAATTCAATGATACCTTCAGGCTATAGTGGCTAACGCCCCTGCCCCGAAGCTAGCACCAGTTAGCCGTGAGCCAGGCGCATCTCCCGGCTAGCAATCAAAATGACCACAACTACAATACCTCTTTCGCCATCTGGCTTGGATCCTTTGTCAACACGGCGCCCCGCCGCACCACCACGGCTGGTATGCCGACGAATACTCCATCCGCTGTGCCTTCAACCGGCCTCCGTCGGACGTCGGAGCAGACGCTTCTACTAGCCCCAGGCTATTAACTTTAAACGCCGTGTCGCCCGCATGCTAGCTTAGTAGCGACTACTCCACGGCTTCCCTGTTCCATCTATTGCTGCCCCCTGCACCCAATGATCACTTGGCTACATAGATGATGTCTGCTGGACTGTCCATTAATCACGGTACTCCATTCTGTTTATTTTTTGTTTATCTGTCGGCCCCAGCCGTGAACTCAGGCTCTGTGTGTAGTTAACCGACCCTCTCTGCCCATTCATCGCCATTTTACCTGTTGTTGTTGTTTTAGCTGATTAGCTGTTGTCTTACCCGTTGTTGTCTTAGCTAGCTCTCCCAATCAACACTTGTGATTACTTTATGCTTTGCTGTATGTCTCTCTCAAATGTCAATATGCCTTGTATACTGTTGTTTAGGTTAGTTATCATTGTTTTAGTTTACAATGGAGCCCCTAGTTCCACTCATCATACCTCTGATACCTCCTTTGTCCCACCTTCTACACATGCGGTGACCTCACCCATTATAACCAGCATGTCCAGAGATACAACCTCTCTTATCATCACTCAGTGACTGGGCTTACCTCCGCTGTACCCGCACCCCACCATACCCGTCTGCACATTATACCCTGAATCTCTTCTACCACGCCCAGAAATCTGCTCCTTTTATACTTTGTCCCCAACGCTCTAGGTGACCAGTTTCGATAGCCTTTAGTCGTACCCTCATCCTACTAATCCTCTGTTCCTTGGGTGATGTGGAGGTAAACCCAGGACCTGCGTGTCCCCAGGCACCCTCATTTGTTGACTTCTGTGATCAAAAAAGCCTTGGTTTCATGCATGTTAGCATCAGAAGCCTCCTCCTGAAGTTGGTTTTACTCACGGCTTTACAACACTCCGCCAACCCTGATGTCCTTGCCGTGTCTGAATCCTGGCTTAGGAAGGCCACCAACAATTCTGAGATTTCCATACCCAACTACAACCTTTTCCGTCAAGAAAGAACTGCCAAAGGGGGAGGAGTTGCAATCTACTGCAGAGATTGCCTGCAAAGTTTTGTCATACTTTTCAGGTCTATACCCAAACAGTTCGAACTTCTAATTAAAAAAATTAATCTCTCCAGAAATAAGTCTCTCACTGTTGCCGCCTGCTATCGACCCCCCTCCGCTCCCAGCTGTGCCCTGGGCACCATTTGTGAATTGATCGCCCCCCATCTAGCTTCAGAGTTTGTTCTGTTTGGTGACCTAAACTGGGATATGCTTAACACCCCGGCAGTCCTACAATCTAAGCAAGATGCCCTCAATCTCACAAAAATCATCAAGGAACCCACCAGGTACAACCCTAAATCCGTAAACATGGGCACCCTCATAGACAATATCCTGACCAACTTGCCCTCCAAATACACCACCGCTGTTTTCAATCAGGATCTCAGCGATCACTGCCTCATTGCCTGTATCTGCTATGGGTCTGCGGTCAAACGTCCACCCCTCATCACTGTCAAATGCTCCCTAAAACACTTCTGCGAGCAAGCCTT
This sequence comes from Oncorhynchus clarkii lewisi, assembly GCF_045791955.1. Taxonomy (NCBI): domain Eukaryota; kingdom Metazoa; phylum Chordata; class Actinopteri; order Salmoniformes; family Salmonidae; genus Oncorhynchus; species Oncorhynchus clarkii. Next base: position 28,492,541 of record NC_092150.1, on the reverse strand, counting down.
TCTAATCGACCTGGCCCGGGTATCCTGGAAGGATATTGACCTCATCCCATCAGTCGAGGATGCCTGGTCATTCTTTAAAAGTAATTTCCTCACCATCTTAGATAAGTATGCCCCATTAATAAAATGCAGAACTAAGAACAGATATAGATAGCCCTTGGTTCACTTCAGACCTGACTGCCCTTGACCAGCACAAAAACATCCTGTGGCGGACTGCAATAGCATCGAATAGTCCCCGCGATATGCAACTGTTCAGGGAAGTCAGGAACCAATACACGCAGTCAGTCAGGAAAGCAAAGGCTATCTTTTTCAAGCAGAAATTTGCATCCTGTAGCTCTAACTCCAAAAAGTTCTGGGACACTGTAAAGTCCATGGAGAACAAGAGCACCTCCTCCCAGCTGCCCACTGCACTGAGGCTAGGTAACACGGTCACCACCGATAAATCCATGATAATCAAACATTTCAATAAGCATTTCTCAACGGCTGGCCAGCCCCCCCCCCCCCCCCCCATGAGGTAGGTAGATTGAGTGGGCTATTTACAGATGGACTATGTACAGCTGCAGCGATCGGTTAGCTGTTTAGATAGTTGATGTTTAAAGTTGGTGAGGGAAATAAGTCTCCAACTTCAGCGATTTTTGCAATTCGTTCCAGTCACTGGCAGCAGAGAACTGGAAGGAAAGGTGGCCAAATGAGGTGTTGGCTTTGGGGATGATCAGTGAGATATACAGTGCCTTGCGAAAGTATTCGGCCCCCTTGAACTTTGCGACCTTTTGCCACATTTCAGGCTTCAAACATAAAGATATAAAACTGTATTTTTTTGTGAAGAATCAACAACAAGTGGGACACAATCATGAAGTGGAACGACATTTATTGGACATTTCAAACTTTTTTAACAAATCAAAAACTGAAAAATTGGGCGTGCAAAATTATTCAGCCCCTTTACTTTCAGTGCAGCAAACTCTCTCCAGAAGTTCAGTGAGGATCTCTGAATGATCCAATGTTGACCTAAATGACTAATGATGATAAATACAATCCACCTGTGTGTAATCAAGTCTCCGTATAAATGCACCTGCACTGTGATAGTCTCAGAGGTCCGTCAAAAGCGCAGAGAGCATCATGAAGAACAAGGAACACACCAGGCAGGTCCGAGATACTGTTGTGAAGAAGTTTAAAGCCGGATTTGGATACAAAAAGATTTCCCAAGATTTAAACATCCCAAGGAGCACTGTGCAAGCAATAATATTGAAATGGAAGGAGTATCAGACCACTGCAAATCTACCAAGACCTGGCCGTCCCTCTAAACTTTCAGCTCATACAAGGAGAAGACTGATCAGAGATGCAGCCAAGAGGCCCATGATCACTCTGGATGAACTGCAGAGATCTACAGCTGAGGTGGGAGACTCTGTCCATAGGACAACAATCAGTCGTATATTGCACAAATCTGGCCTTTATGGAAGAGTGGCAAGAAGAAAGCCATTTCTTAAACCTCTTCATCCTACCCCCTCCTTTTTTGAAAATTCTGTTAAAAATCGCGCAACTTTTCAGCGTCCTGCTACTCATGCCAGGAATATAGTATATGCATATGATTAGTATGTGTGGATAGAAAACACTCTGAAGTTTATAAAACTGGTTAAATCACGGCTGTGACTATAACAGAGCGTGTGTTTCATTGAAAAACGCAAGAAAAACTGCTCTCTGAAAGCAAAAAATAATTTCCATAAGTCACTTCCACCAGTTGTTAAAGGAGAACAGAATTTAATGGGAATTTGCCTGCACCATCTACAGATTCCGCACGATGGCGCCATTGTACTAATTTTCAATCGAATTAATTGTTGGAAAATCCATCTGTCTGACCCCAAGTTCTCCAGTCTTCACCCGGATGCAGTTTAGCGAGAGATCAGATTGCATTGTTGTTGAAGTGAGGACCTATTGAAGAGACATCGCCCTGTAATCGTTTTGATAGATTATAAACGTTTACTAATACCTAAAGTTGGATTACAAAAGGATTTCGAAGTGTTTTGTGAAAGTTTATCGTCGACTTTTTTAATTTTAAAAAATTACGCAGCGTTTAAAAACGATGAATTTTTCTGAATGACACTACTTCTATACAAAGCTATTTTGGGTATATATGGACCGATTTAAACTAAAAAAAGACCCAATAGTGATGTTTATGGGGCATATAGGAGTGCCAAGAAAGAAGCTCGTCTAAGGTAATGAATGTTTTATATTTTATTTCTGCGTTTTGGGTAGCGCCGGCTATCGCAAAATCTGTTGTTTACGTGTCGAGCTGGCATTTTGGGGGGTGCATGCTATCAGATAATAGCTTCTGATGCTTTCGCCGAAAAGCATTTTAAAAATCTGACTTGCTGGCTAGGTTCACAACGAGTGTAGCTTTAATTCAATACCCTGCTTGTGAATTTTGATCAAGGTTTGAGTTTTAACGAGTACATTTAGCATTTAGCGTAGCGCATTTGCATTTCCAGGTGCCTACTTGGGACATATGCGTCTCAAGTAGGAGCAAGAATTAAAGATATCCATAAAAAGTGTTGTTTAAAGTTTGCCACAAGCCACCTAGGAGACACACCAAACATGTGGAAGAAGGTGCTCTGGTCAGATGAAACCAAAATGTAACTTTTTGGCAACAATGCAAAACGTTATGTTTGGCGTAAAAGCAACACAGCTCATCACCCTGAACACACCATGCCCACTGTCAAACATGGTGGTGGCAGCATCATGGTTTGGGCCTGCTTTTCTTCAGCAGGGACAGGGAAGATGATTAAAATTGATGGGAAGATGGATGGAGCCAAATACAGGACCATTCTGGAAGAAAACCTGATGGAGTCTGAAAAAGACCTGAGACTGGGACGGAGATTTGTCTTCCAACAAGACAATGATCCAAAACATAAAGCAAAATCTACAATGGAATGGTTCAAAAATAAACATATCCAGGTGTTAGAATGGCCAAGTCAAAGTCCAGACCTGAATCCAATCGAGAATCTGTGGAAAGAACTGAAAACTGCTGTTCACAAATGCTCTCCATCCAACCTCACTGAGCTCGAGCTGTTTTGCAAGGAGGAATGGGAAAACATTTCAGTCTCTCGATGTGCAAAACTGATAGAGACATACCCCAAGCGACTTACAGCTGTAATCGCAGCAAAAGGTGGCGCTACAAAGTATTAATTTAAGGGGGCTGAATAATTTTGCACGCCCAATTTTTCAGTTTTTGATTTGTTAAAAAAGTTTGATATATCCCATAAATGTCGTTCCACTTCATGATTGTGTCCCACTTGTTGTTGATTCTTCACAAAAAAATACAGTTTTATATCTTTATGTTTGAAGCCTGAAATGTGGCAAAAGGTCGCAAAGTTCAAGGGGGCCGAATACTTTCGCAAGGCACTGTACCTGCTGGAACGTGTGCTACGGGTGGGTGTTGTTATCGTGACCAGTGAACTGAGATAAGGCGGAGCTTTACCTAGCATAGACTTATAGATGACCTGGAGCCAGTGGGTCTGGCGACAAATATGTAGCGAGGGCCAGCCGACTAGAGCATACAGGTCGCAGTGGTTGGTGGTATAAGGTGATTTGGTAACAAAACGGATGGCACTGTGATAGACTGTATCCAGTTTGCTGAGTAGAGTGTTGGAAGCTATTTTGTAGATGACATACCCAAAGTCGAGGATCGGTAGTATAGTCAGTTTTACTAGGGTAAGTTTGGCGGCGTGAGTGAAGGAGGCTTTGTTATGAAATAGAAAGCCGATTCTAGATTTGATTTTGGATTGGAGATGTTTAATATGAGTCTGGAAGGAGAGTTTACAGTCTAGCCAGACACCTAGGCATTTATATTTGTCCACATATTCTAGGTCGGAACCGTCCAGGGTGGTGATGCTAGTCGGGCGGGCGGGTGCGGGCAGCGAACGGTTGAAAGCATGCATTTGGTTTTACTAGCGTTTAAGAACAGTTGGAGGCCACGGAAGGAGTGCTGTATGGCATTGAAGCTCGTTTGGAGGTTAGTTAGCACAGTGTCCAAGGAAGGGCCAGAAGTATACAGATGGTGTCGTCTGCGTAGAGGTAGATCAGGGAATCACCCACAGCAAGAGCGACATCATTGATATATATGCAGATATATACATTTTCTCGGACCGAGAATTGAACCCTGTGGTACTCCCATAGAGACTGCCAGAGGTCCGGACAACATTCCCTCCGATTTGACACCCTGAACTCTGTCTGCAAAGTAGTTGGTGAACCAGGCTAGGCAGTCATTAGAAAAACCAAGGCTATTGGAGTCTGCCGATAAGAATACGGTGATTGACAGAGTCGAAAGCCTTGGCCAGGTCGATGAAGACGGCTGCACAGTACTGTCTTTTATCAATGGCGGTTATGATATCGTTTAGTACCTTGAGCGTGGCTAAGGTGCACCCGTGGCTGAGGTGCACCCATGCAAGTGTGCCTGGGCCTGGCTCCAACCCCTCTCCAACCATCGGAAGACATCGGATGGCTAGTAGATTGTCAAAAGTTGCCAGCGGCTTGGACACACATCCCAATTTCATCATTATCTAAAAGACGAAGAGGAACAGAACCGGGGAGAGAGAGATGGGAATCATGTTAAAACCAAAGATTCATTAGATTGCAGTAGCCTGAGAGAGTCCTTGAGTACACTCAGAGCCCAGGAGTCACAGGTCAAATCATCTTTCTTCATTTGACGGGATGGGAGAGAAACTGAGCACATCACTTTCGCAGTCATATTACTAAATTGCCATTTCCATTAACCCAAGCCAGTGACCTTTGACCCTGAACACTAAAGTACAGAGGGGGGATAGAGGTCAAACACTTGAATCTGGCACATAAAAAACAGCCATACAACAGCATTCAGCAGGATCACCATTTAAGCATAAATGGAGACAAGTTGCTCGAATCTTCAGCGACAGGTTAGACTAATTCACATTACAGACAAGTTTAAAGCATTATAGTAAAAGTGTTGGAAATCAGAAGCCTTCAGCTTCACCTTCCTGCCTGTGCCTAGCTCCATCAACATTACCCTCTCTGCTCTCATTGCCTAAATGAAAGGGCTTGAGGCACACACAAGATCAAATAAAAATGGATCGAACAGCAAGGCTGTTAGAGACAAACAGGCCAGCACTGGAAGTCTAGACAGAACAGTCTAGACAGTGTGGTAAGGAGGGAGAGAAAGACAAGTGTTTATTTTATCCAAAGAGTAAGATGAGGGAACAAAACACAGAGAGCAGAGAGACAGTACAGAGAGATTGAGAGCTTTGTCTGAATCCTCTGCTCTCATGTCCTGGGGGAGTTCCGTTCCGTTCTGTCAGACACAAATTAAACTCTTCCCCCCCTACACCTCCCCAGTGTCTGACAGCTGACTTGGCACATGAGTCTGGTGTGTGTGTGTGTGTGTGTGTGTGTGTGTGGGTGTGTGTGTGTGTGTGCGGGGGGGGGGGGTCTTTAGGGTGTGTTTCACATCGCCACAGTCCAAGTGACTGGGTAGAGATGTGGGGGTGTTAGGAGAGAATAGCAGATTGGGCAGATTAGATGAAAGGGTTTATTGGCTCTCTCACACAGTCTAGAGCTGTGGGAGAACCTGTTGTAGAGGCATTCAGCATACTGGCTGAACACAACAATTAATAGAAGAACACATCATGCATGCCTGTGATTTAAACATGAGGGAAAATAGATCTGTCAAAACAAAGGGCAAGTAAAGTGAAGGTGGGATGCAGAGTGGAGAGAGACAGAGAGAGAGAGAAAGGTCTCTGATACTAACCCTCTTGGTAGGCTCCATCAGCCATGACCAGGTGAATGATGTTGGGGTACAGGTGCTGGTGCTCAGTCCCCAGGATGTTGTTCAATAACATGTTGACGTTCTCATCCTCAACCTCATGAATTGCCTTTAATGGTACAATGACATGAACATCCGTCATTTCTGGACGATAGATCATAAATTACATCATGAGGGTAGAGGGTCAGCAGGTCCCATCCTTGATCGTGTTGTAGGCCTCTATAAAGTTCTCAAAGCCTATCTCCTGCTCCAGGTTCAAACGCAGCTCCTCCAGACGGCTGTAGATGCTGTCCTGCTGTTCAGCTTCAACATCCTCCTCCTCACCACTGTCGTCTGGTGTTCACACACACACACACAATCCTATTGACAATCTGGTTCTGACTGCGTGCATTGTAACTATTGTGCATGTGGATAAAAGAAGGATTACTAAATGTACCTGATTGCCATTCCTCATGGAAAAGGCTCTCACTGCTGTGGTGCTCCTCTTCTTCCATTCCTCATGGAAAAGGCTCTCACTGCTGTGGTGCTCCTCTTCTTCCATTCCTCATGGAAAAGGCTCTCACTGCTGTGGTGCTCCTCTTCTTCCATTCTTCATGGAGTTGGCTCTCACTGCTGTGGTGCTCCTCTTCTTCCATTCTTCATGGAGTTGGCTCTCACTGCTGTGGTGCTCCTCTTCTTCCATTCTTCATGGAGTTGGCTCTCACTGCTGTGGTGCTCCTCTTCTTCCATTCTTCATGGAGTTGGCTCTCACTGCTGTGGTGCTCCTCTTCTTCCATTCTTCATGGAGTTGGCTCTCACTGCTGTGGTGCTCCTCTTCCATTCTTCATGGAGCTGGCTCTCACTGCTGTGGTGCTCCTCTTCTTCCATTCTTCATGGAGTTGGCTCTCACTGCTGTGGTGCTCCTCTTCTTCCATTCTTCATGGAGCTGGCTCTCACTGCTGTGGTGCTCCTCGTCTTCCATTCTTCATGGAGCTGGCTCTCACTGCTGTGGTGCTCCTCGTCTTCCATTCTTCATGGAGCTGGCTCTCACTGCTGTGGTGCTCCTTTCTTCCAGTCCGTTGGTGAGTATGTGTCCTGCCTCCTCATCACCTGGAATCCAATTAGAACTCTCCTCCTCATCCTCAGCCATCCCGTTCAGCTCCTCCTCTACCTCAGCAGAATCGTCATCATCATCATCACCATCATCATCATCCAAAGCAGGGTTGCCGTTGAAGCAATCTCCTCCCTCTTCCTCTGGAGGGCTCCCGTTACCATCTTCATCACCCCTCTCCTCTTCCTCGTTGCGCTCCTCATGTAGGAGTCTTTCTATGGAGGCCCTTAACTCCCTCAGGTCATCATCCTGATACACACAGAGAACACAGGTCATATTTACTCACAGCTTCATCATACACATGGTTTCATACTCTTGCTGCGGGCGATTCCCTGATCCACCTCTACGCAGACGACACCATTCTGTATACTTCCGGCCCGTCCTTGGACACTGTGCTATCTAACCTCCAAACAAGCTTCAATGCCATACAACACTCCTTCCGTGGCTTCCAACTGCTCTTAAACGCTAGTAAAACCAAATGCATGCTTTTCAACCATTCGCTGCCTGCACCCGCACGCCCGACTAGCATCACCACCCTGGATGGTTCCGACCTAGAATATGTGGACATCTATAAGTACCTAGGTGTCTGGCTAGACTGTAAACTCTCCTTCCAGACTCATATCAAACATCTCCAATCTAAAATCAAATCTAGAGTCGGCTTTCTATTCCGCAACAAAGCCTCCTTCACTCACGCCACCAAACTTACCCTAGTAAAACTGACTATCCTACCGATCCTCGACTTTGGCGATGTCATCTACAAAATAGCTTCCAACACTCTACTCAGCAAACTGGATGCAGTTTATCACAGTGCCATACGTTTTGTTACTAAAGCACCTTATACCACCCACCACTGCGACCTGTATGCTCTAGACGGCTGGCCCTCCCTACATATTCGTCGCCAGACCCACTGGCTCCAGGTCATCTACAAGTCCATGCTAGGTAAAGCTCCGACTTATCTCAGTTCACTGGTCACGATGGCAACACCCACCCGTAGCACGCGCTCCAGCAGGTGTATCTCACTGATCATCCCTAAAGCCAACACCTCATTTGGCCGCCCTTCGTTCCAGTTCTCTGCTGCCTGTGACTGGAACGAATTGCAAAAATCGCTGAAGTTGGAGACTTCCCTCACCAATTTCAAACATCTGCTATCTGAGCAGCTAACCAATCGCTGCAGCTGTACATAGTCTATCGGTAAATAGCCCACCCAATTTGACCTACCTCATCCCCATACTGTTTTTATTTATTTACTTTTCTACTCTTTTGCACACCAGTATCTCTACCTGTACATGACCATCTGATCATTTATCACTCCAGTGTTAATCTGCAAAATTGTAATTATTCGCCTACCTCCTCATGCCTTTTGCACACAATGTATATAGACTCTCTTTTTTTTCAACTGTGTTATTGACTTGTTAATTGTTTACTCCATGTGTAACTCTGTGTTGTCTGTTCACACTGCTATGCTTTATCTTGGCCAGGTCGCAGTTGCGAATGAGAACTTGTTCTCAACTAGCCTACCTGGTTAAATAAAGGTGTTCTCAACTAGCCTACCTGGTTAAATAAAGGTGAAATACAAATAAAAAAATAAAAAAATACTGCACAAAGCATATTCCTCATGACACAGAGAGGTCAACTTAAGTGTCTATGTATCAGACATATACTCATGGTGTATGTGTCTGTGTGTGTAGTGCAAGTGTGTTGCAGTGTCTTACTCCTCATTCTCTGATTGTTCATCCTCCTTGGCCTCTTCTTCCTCCATTGTCTCTATCTCCAGGTTGTTGTTGTTGTCGGGGGCAACAGCCCCGTAGCCCCCTCCTGCCTCCTGTAATGAGCTGAACAGTCTGCTGAGGTCTAGGAGAGAACAGGTCCGCAGCATCTGAGGACACACACACGCCGCACAGCCAGCAAGTCACACTCCTATACACCCACCATGACTAACTAATTATCACACATGCAAATTCTTAGCGCCAGCTCAAGACTTTCATAACTCAAAAATTTACACCAGGATTATTTTTGTTACACCAGGATTATTTTTGTTACACCAGGATTTTTTTTGTTACACCAGGATTTTTTTTGTTGTTGCCTTAAATAAGTTGTAGTGCAGCCAGGTCAGGTGCCCAGAAGCTCAAGAAACCGAATAGAATTGTAAAATGTGAAAAATGCCTTTAACTACTGGATCATCATCCCGAAATCAGGACAGTTGCTGCTCAATATGCGATATTTGACTAGTAAGGCATTGTAAACAAAAGCCAACTTTCCGGAACATCATTTTAGGCGGAAAATGAGATGGGTCCGATCATGTTTGAGGACATGGGTGTGCACGTGAGTGTGTGTGTGCGCATGTGTGAGTGAGTGAGTGTGTGAGGCAGGCCGGTGGAGTGGCCTCTGGTATGATGACACATCAGGGATGTGGAAGAATCGCATTAATAACGCTGTGTCCAGGGAGAGCCATCGCTGAAAACACACATGCAGGGCTCCGACCTGGACCTGAGCGTGCACACACACACACACACACACACACACACACACACACACACACACACACACACACACACACACACACACACACACACACACACACACACGGTTCAAAGTTGGAACTCTGCACAGACACACACAGTCCCTACAAAAATAACAGGGAACTTCGCCTGTCTCTCCATGGGCCTCTCTCCCTCTCTCCCCGGTAGAGGTTATAAAAGATGCAGGAAGATAAATGTCCTCTCTCTCTCATCAGGCTCTCTTCCAGAACATGTGATTAATGGGGCTGTCTCCATTCCAGAACTCTTTATTATTAAAGACTGAATCAGAGCCTAAAAATACCACAGAACCTCCGCATTTCATCAGGCACAGGCAGAAAGGTCCGAGTACATTTTATGAACATCTACTACAGCTGTGCATCACATCACTGTAGAGGACATAATAATAGATAATATATCTCATACGAATGGAAGGCCCTGCTGTCATGACTTCCCCCGAATCGGTGGTCGGGGGCGTCCGTTTGTTTTGTCTTTGGTTCTTTCACACCTGCTTTCATTTGCTTTAATTTCTGTGTGTACAATTACCCCTGTTGCCTACCTAGGTTTATGGATTATTTGTGGGATGTGGCTCGTTAAGGTTGTGCCTTATTTGTTTTCACGTATTATACCAAGTATGTATAAGTTTAGGAGCGTTGTTTTTTCCTCCTTCAGTGAGTAACTGGTTTCTGGTTTTGTCGAGGGCGTTCATTTTTGGTATTGTACCTGACCTATATGTTTGTGGACTCGCCTATTAAAAAACCGCATCTCGGACATCTCTGCTCTCCTGCGCTCGACTCCTTCACCTACCTCTAAACACAATCTTGTAACTCCTGCGATAGACCAGCGTCCTGTCCAGAGGGCGTACTTGTACATCAAGCTGCCTCACGCTACCGAAACAGGAGACTGATCCTACGAGCCGTTCTGGCTCGCACAAGTCAAGGCTCGTTCAAGGCTACTTACTTACGGGAGTGGCAAGTAGCCTAGCGGTTAAGAGCATTGGGCCAGTAACCGAGAGGTCGATGGTTCAAATCCCCAAGCCGACTAGGTGAAAAATCAGTCGCTGTGCCCTTAAGCAAGGCACTTAGCCCTAATTGCTCCTGTAAGTCCTTCTGGATAAGAGAGTCGGCTAAATGACTCAAATGTAAATTGTGATTGATATATGATACTGGCTGATAGAAATTAACCATTTAATTTATTAATTTTATGGAGGAAATATGCTTGTTACTTGTGTTGTGATTGTTTTACTATTATAGAAGGATGTTCAGGGACAGGGTTACAATATTAGTGCGAATAAGATAATGTTATTACTTCGTTATTCATAATATTTCCTTTATAATTCCACATCCATCCATTCTCTTTAGTTATTATCCCCAGTCTCCATGAGGAGAGGTGTTGTTATTCACCTTGGGGTTGTTGGCTTCGAACCGGCCCGCGGAGAGGCCGATGAAGAGGACGTTGTGGTGAGCGGAGCGGAGAGACGGAGCGAGAGCGTGAGGCCAGAGAGGAGGACGAGTCCTCCATGGATGACTGGGCTGACATAAGAACCAGAGTTGCAGTACGACGGTGGGCCGGCGAGGAGCACGGCTTCACAAACAGAGGTTTCTCACACACTGGCACTATAGCTAGACGGAGGGAGGGAAAGAGAAAGAAAGAGGAAAAGGCAGCTGAGCATGGGACACCAGCTTCACCGAAAAGGCAGTCTAGTAAAAGCAGTGTCTCTCTCAGTTTACCTGACGATTTGGGTTATTTCTCTGCCCTCTCCCCAAACCCCTTGGTTTCTGCTGGTGTTACTCTGCCCCCTGGTGGCCTGATAGGGAAGTCACACAGAAAATACAACGCAAGTATCCATTAGGAATTCTGTATTCATAACACTGGTTTTGCAAGACATAATTCTTTAATAATTGCGTTTCATGAACATGTCCTAAATAATCCAAGAAAATGGCTAAACTTCATTACAGTTCAAGTCACATTTTAGTCTAGAGGTTTTTAATCCTATGTTAATAATGTCAATGAAATTCACATTAGGTCACTAGGAATAGGCATATACTTGGATTAGATGTTTGTCATGCCGCTTCAGTGGAGGCAGTAAACCCTCACCTCAGCAGCAGGGCCTGTTCCTCCCATGCCTGCTCTACGCCAGCTGGGGGATTTGCAGCCCGCTTTTTGCCCTCCTCCAGGACCACTGACTCCAAGTCTGCTGGATCTGGAAAGAACACGAGAACATCTGCCTGAGTGATTTAGATGGGCTGATATATTCCACTGCCTGTATGTCTCTGGATAAAGAGTGTCAGTAACTGATAACCTGTACAGTACATAACCCACTCACCCTCTCTCTCTCTCTCTGGCGTCTTCAGCATCTCTTCTGATTTGGCTGCTGTACCCTGGGAGCTGATTTATCTAGAGGATGATTTAAATCACGCTACATAATGTTTTATTGATTTGCTCATGGAGGTAATGGACCATCATGCCCCTATAAGAAAGAGTACAGCTGGTGCTCGTCCATCTCCATGGATTGATGATGAATTGGGTGAGGCTTTTTCTCAAAGAAATATGGCAAAAGTCTTAGCAGCCAAGTCAAAATTAGAAATTGATGAACAGAATTATAGAACATTACGTAATTATGCAGTTAAATTGAATCGAAAGAGAAAAAAAAGTTATTTTACAACAATGCTTTTATTGATTGTAAAAATGATTCTAAAAAGGTATGGAACACAGTTAAGGGCTTACTTGGTACATATATCTCGTCATGCCCATCTAGTGTGAAGGTTGACAGGAGAATAATAACAAAACCAGTTGATATTGCCAATCAATTTGCAGATTTTTTTTACACAGAAAATTAAATTACTGAGCAACAATGTAGACATACATTCTTCCAACCAAGCCATTGTCCAATGGATTGATGATCATATTATGAGCAATAAAATCTGCTCTTTTAGTCTACAAACAGTGTCAGTGGAGGAAGTGTTAAACCTATTGAAGTCATTACCTGATGGTAAATCTACAGGTTAAGGTCTTATGGAAAAAAATTTGCTTCACTGTGCTGCTCCCCAGATTGCAGTTCCACTGAGAAACATATTTAACTGGTCACTGGAAAAGGGAATGTTCGCAAATGTATGGAAGCATGCGAAACTGTGTCCTATTCCGAAAGACTGCAAATGACCCATTACTCCTGCCAATAGTCGACCAATTAGTCTACTCCCTACACTCAGTAAAATATTGGAGGGTATTGTGAGTAGACAAATGTGGGAGTACATGGAAAAGAATGATCTGATTACAGCCAATCAGCATGCTTATCGCAAAAACCATTCCACTCCCACTGCATTGGTTGACATGACTGACCAGTGGCTCAATGCTATGAATAATGGCAGGTTTGTAGGTGTACTATTTTTAGATTTCAGTGCAGCATTTGATTTATTAGATCATGAAATAATTTTGACAAAATGAATGCATTATGGTTTTAAGGAGGTAGCATTTAATTGGGTACAGTCATATCTAACTGACAGAAAACAGTCCACCTATATCAATGGTTCATTTTCTTCCCCTAATGTGTTAAACTGTGGAATACCGCAGGGCAGCTGCCTTGCGCCACTTCTTTACTTAATATATACCAACAACCTTCCCTATGCCTTGGTTGAAACTCAAGCTACTATATTTGCAGATGATACTACAATTTATTCAGCAAGACAATCGGTTCAACAGGTACAGCAGGCTTTACAAGGAGATTTGGACAATATCAGGAAGTGGGTTTGCCAAAACAAACTTGTTTTAAACACCAAGAAAACCAAAGTTTTGTTGGTCTGTTCAACTAGGAAAAGGCCAAAACAGCATGGGATACAATTAAGTATGGGAGGAGTACAAATTGAAGAAGTGGCAGAAACCAAACTATTGGAAGTGCAGCTAGACAACTGCTTATCATGGTCGTCTCAAACAACTAATCTATGTAAAAGAAAATATTAAAACAGCATGCATAATCAGAAGGATAGCTAAATATTTACCAGGGAAAATCCTTCAGCAAATAACACAGGCATTGGTTGAGAGTCAGGTGAACTACTGTTCGGTGGTCTGGGGAAATGCATCATCAAGTGAAGTTAGGAGGCTGCAGAATGCACAGAATAAAGCAGCAAGGATTGTTTTAAGGTGGAGATATGGTTCTTCTGTTGCAGTCATGCGCAGTGTTGTTGGTTGGTCATCAAACAACAAGATAATTGAAAAAAACATGCTTATTTTATTATATACATCGTTTAAAACGGCCAAGTTCACAACGGTATTCAGTTGGTAAGAGACAGACATTCCGTAAATACTAGGAATAGATTGTCCACCATCTATGCGTTATCCAGACAGAAAGGAGAAATAGGCTAAATAACATTTCGATTTAAAGCAATAAAGAAATGGAATAAATTAACTGAGCAAACTAGAAACCTTTCAATATATACATTTAAACATTATTTTAAAACCAAACCTCTACGGTCTGCTGAGCTATGGAGAGAATGGGTGGAGGTCCAGCCTCCCATTTCTTCCTGTCCCCACCAGAGGACAATCTCTCTTCTGGAGACCGAGCCTGGGGAAAGGGGAGAGGAAGAGAGATGGAGCTTCAAGGGATAGCGTCAAAGAGTTGAGAATACAGTGCACAGAGTAAGGATCCACTGCTGTCATTAATCTACCAACTCCAATAGGTGTTAGACTTTTCTGTAGCGGATGAGGGTATATTTAAGAGTCAGAGGCAGATGGTGTAACTCACCAGTCGTTCTGATACAGGTCTATTCTGGTGTCTGCTGGGCTGCAGAGAGAATCGACGTAGCTCCAGCCTCCCACTTCTTCCTGTTCCCACCAAAGGACGGTCTCTCCTCTGTGATAGGCTGGCTCTGCTGGGGGGCGGGGCACTGTCCTTCTGGGGCTGTGGCTGACACCTCCTCCTCAGGGCTCTGGGCCTTCAGGTTCTCATTCAGTCTACAGGAAATCTCCTTCTCACTCTGAAATCACCATTAAAACCAAACAACCAAACTGTTTTAGGCGAGTCCTCTTTCAACGGAAAGCTCTGCCAGGTTCTGGCAGGGAGACAAATGGGAGAAGAAAAACAACTTTGTGTAAGATTTTTTTTTTTTGCATAATGAAGGTATTCTCTCAATAATAGCTGGGAAAAGCTTAGGGTGACCGTACCCATGTCCTTCAGAGCAGTAGTCATGGAGATGGCAGGGGTGGAGGTTGTGGATGCAGTCTGGGCTTTAGCTGCCGGGTCCTGTACAGGGAGGGAGGGGCCAGGCTGAAGGGGAGGCTCTAGAGGAGGAGCTACTGCTATTGCTACACCTCCTGCTACCATGGCAACCTTCACGCCTCGAGCTGCAAGCTGACAAAAACACACAAAAATGAAGCTAAGTGATTTTGGTCCTACATATGGGTTAGCTTAGGAGTAGGTAAGTGTGAGAAAACAGATGGCGACCCACATGATCCTCCCAGGCTCTCTTTTCTCTCTCATACGCCTATTTTCGCTTATTCGCTGGCTGCTCCACGGGCCTGTGCTTGGGCCTGGCAGAACAAACAAATTCCTCAGTCACATGTTGGTCAACACTTATGTACAGTGCCTTGCGAAAGTATTCGGCCCCCTTGAACTTTGCGACCTTTTGCCACATTTCAGGCTTCAAACATAAAGATATAAAACTGTATTTTTTTTGTGAAGAATCAACAACAAGTGGGACACAATCATGAAGTGGAAAGACATTTATTGGATATTTCAAACTTTTTTAACAAATCAAAAACTGAAAAATTGGGCGTGCAAAATTATTCAGCCCCCTTAAGTTAATACTTTGTAGCGCCACCTTTTGCTGCGATTACAGCTGTAAGTCGCTTAGGGTATGTCTCTATCAGTTTTGCACATCGAGAGACTGAACATTTTTCCCATTCCTCCTTGCAAAACAGCTCGAGCTCAGTGAGGTTGGATGGAGAGCATTTGTGAACAGCAGTTTTCAGTTCTTTCCACAAATTCTCGATTGGATTCAGGTCTGGACTTTGACTTGGCCATTCTAACACCTGGATATGTTTATTTTTGAACCATTCCATTGTAGATTTTGCTTTATGTTTTGGATCATTGTCTTGTTGGAAGACAAATCTCCGTCCCAGTCTCAGGTCTTTTGCAGACTCCATCAGGTTTTCTTCCAGAATGGTCCTGTATTTGGCTCCATCCATCTTCCCATCAATTTTAACCATCTTCCCTGTCCCTGCTGAAGAAAAGCAGGCCCAAACCATGAGGCTGCCACCACCATGTTTGACAGTGGGGATGTTGTGTTCAGGGTGATGAGCTGTGTTGCTTTTACGCCAAACATAACGTTTTGCATTGTTGCCAAAAAGTTCAATTTTGGTTTCATCTGACCAGAGCACCTTCTTCCAAATGTTTGGTGTGTCTCCCAGGTGGCTTGTGGCAAACTTTAAACGACACTTTTTATGGATATCTTTAAGAAATGGCTTTCTTCTTGCCACTCTTCCATAAAGGCCAGATTTGTGCAATATACGACTGATTGTTGTCCTATGGACAGAGTCTCCCACCTCAGCTGTAGATCTCTGCAGTTCATCCAGAGTGATCATGGGCCTCTTGGCTGCATCTCTGATCAGTCTTCTCCTTGTATGAGCTGAAAGTTTAGAGGGACGGCCAGGTCTTGGTAGATTTGCAGTGGTCTGATACTCCTTCCATTTCAATATTATCGCTTGCACAGTGCTCCTTGGGATGTTTAAAGCTTGGGAAATATTTTTGTATCCAAATCCGGCTTTAAACTTCTTCACAACAGTATCTCGGACCTGCCTGGTGTGTTCCTTGTTCTTCATGATGCTCTCTGCGCTTTTAACGGACCTCTGAGACTATCACAGTGCAGGTGCATTTATACGGAGACTTGATTACACACAGGTGGATTGTATTTATCATCATTAGTCATTTAGGTCAACATTGGATCATTCAGAGATCCTCACTGAACTTCTGGAGAGAGTTTGCTGCACTGAAAGTAAAGGGGCTGAATAATTTTGCACGCCCAATTTTTCAGTTTTTGATTTGTTAAAAAAGTTTGAAATATCCAATAAATGTAGTTCCACTTCATGATTGTGTCCCACTTGTTGTTGATTCTTCACAAAAAAATACAGTTTTATATCTTTATGTTTGAAGCCTGAAATGTGGCAAAAGGTCGCAAAGTTCAAGGGGGCCGAATACTTTCGCAAGGCACTGTATTTCCTGGTTACTAGCTGTGACTTGAGGAGACTGACCGATGGAGCGGCACTCACCTTCAAGGCCTCAATCTTCTTTCTCCTAGGCTCCGCCTCATCACAGGACACCTGGCTGTCTGAGCCATCACTGTCGTACTGGAAGGGACACCAGAACGACCCAGAGAGGATGTCATAAACCTCTCATACAAATTATCCAACAAATACAGCGTCATAATCTGATCTCTGGTGGAGGAGGGATACCTTCTCTCCTATGAGGCGTGCTTTGATCTGCTGGCGCTCGTTGAAGTTCTGTAGCCTGAACTGGCTCAGCCGGGATAGGTACTCCTGAGAACAGACACACAGACGTTACACACACACACAGAGGTAACTAAGAAGTTACACAGTGCTCATGGAGACTACAGCGCAGATCACCTTAGCAGGTAACACATATCACAGACACACACACACACACACACACACACTCACATTTTCACCTAATACAACATACACACACACCAACTGAGGTTTTAAAAACACAAAATAATTCACTAACATCATAACCATTTCCACAAGGAGAACATTGACTGAATTAGCCATCAACACATTTGACACGACAAAAAAAAGACAATACATTCACTTCAGTACATTCAGTTACACGTAAACACCTAAAAATGACACACTGGTGTTATTTGAGATGAGTTTCTTTTAGTCAAAAACAAAACAAAAACCCATGACAAAATATAATGTGCACAAAATTGTGTGGAAAGGGTAAAAAAAAAAGAAGCTGTTACTGGTGCACCAAATGAATGAACGGCAGCTCTGACACAGACTTGTGCATTGACATAACGTTACACACACCTGTCCACACAGAAACATGCAGTACAGGGAGTGAGACATTGGGAGGTGCTGCTGGGTCACTTTTTGACTGCAGCGTTAAGGGGATGTGTCTGAGGGTAGCACCATGCAGACACAACAGAAGACTGGGAAGCCAAACCCAGCATGTCATTATGCGTGAGGGATCGGATGGAGTGAGGCTGCCTGGACATCCAGAGCTGAAAGCTGGGCTCCTACCTCCTTCTCTTTGTTGGGTTTGACTCTCCTGTAGCTGGACTGACCATAGAGGGCTGCCAGGTTTTGCCGGGCACCCTGTTCACTGTTCAATTCAACCACATTTCAGATGTATAAAATGTGCTGCATTTAGTCCAAAACACCAGTAAGCATTAAATTCAACCTTGATTCCAGATCGACACTATGGATATTAACCATGAACATAGGGGGGAACGACCACGTCCCAACTGTTCCTCAGCGCGCACCTTGTTCAGCATGGCGTCTCTTTTACGCTGCAGAAACTCCTGAACCTGATTGACCCGTTCAGCTGCCGCATGACCCCGTTGCCTGGAAACAGTTTAATTGACTTAGTACTGAAATAACATTGTACATCATGACTAAGAACTATTACCATAAAATCCAGCAAAGCTTTACTGCCAGTTAGAGACAGAACAGTGTGTTCTAGAATAGTTTGTGACCAGCCACGGACCTGCTAACATGGGCTTGCTCTAGCCTCCGTAGCTCTCTCTTCACCGCATCAGGGTCTGGGAGACACGCATGTACATGAAGCATATTTAAATAGGTTAAAATCATTACAGGCTTCCTTCTCTGGACGTGCACCAGCCAGTAAGTCGACTCACTAAAGGCTATACACATACACCACATATACATTTCTTCATCGTGGTGCCTCAATGCACCTCAATGACCTTGCATTATCCTGTGTGTGTGACAAATTTACTCAGAATTTGTACAATCATGGTGATTCAACTCTACACCTCATTAATGAGTGTTTACAAACTGACATTCACACAAAGACTAAATCCTCAAAGTAAGTTCACGGCCCAATGTGAGGCAATGACCCCTCAGCCAGGCAGACATGGTTACCTTTTGTTGTTGTACGTTTTGTTTTCACAAATCTCAGGTGACAGGTAGTACGGCATCCCGATACATGTCCTGGCCAGCTCCACAGCACTGAGAAAGAAGATTGTGGAGTTACTGAAATGGAGATTACCTTTGCAAAGAAGTTGCCCCCTTTTTCACTAAAACACAGGTTAGCTTCTTTAGTATGTTCTCTTGCTCACCTATTCAGAGCCCTGGCAATCCCAAAGTCTCCTAGCATTATGGTACCATCTTCGATCAGAAATATGTTCTAAAAGTTCAAAACCATATTAGTGCGATGGATAACGTATACTACTACATGCTCAATATTCAGGGGAAAGTTGGGTCTCTTCGCACTTCCTGTTTACTTGCAATTTGATGTCTCTGTGGAGGATCTTACGGCCACGTACATGCTTCAGGGCGAGGCAATATCTGCACTAACCAATCCTGGATCTATCAAGACACAGAGTCAAACAAAGAGCATGTTCATACTCCTGCCCTCCTTCCATGACAAAAATCAGTCTGTAGCTACGCAAACGTAAGTCTTTTTTTGAGCTTTATTCATCTGAACCATGGCTCTCAGGTGAGTTTCACCTGCTTAATCTGCTCCTCAGAGAACTGCACTCCTTTCTGAGAGTTGATCGTCTTGAATAGGTTTCCCCCCTCACAGTAATCCATCACGATGTACAGACATCCACACTCTAGAAAACACAAAGACACACACACAGATTGGTTTAACCCCTGTCTGTGTATTACACTGCTACAGGACACACAAGCACCGTTATTCGATCTCCTTGGCCAGACAGATGTTAAACAGACTGCAGGATTGAATCAGGAGGGAGAGGACAGTGTGAGGTCATCCATCCTCCATCTACTGTAATTAATGAGCCAGATGGATTCTCTACTTCCCCTCTGGAGGCTTCTGCCAAGTCTCACACACCCACTGAGATTGGTTCATCAGCACTCACACCACAGGTGACGGGCCCTGTAGCTCAGTTGGTAGAGCATGCTGCTTGTAACGCCAGGGTAGAGGGTTTGCTTCCTGGGACCACCAATATGTAAAATGTATGTGCACAGGACTAAGTTGCTTAGGATAAAAGTGTATGCTAAATGACATGATTTATTTCACAACCCTAAAGTTTCAAGGAAATGGATATAGGCCCAGACGTATTCTGGCCATCACGGCTGACTGTTGACCTCTGAACTGGGGACCCTGGACTGAGTAGTGCGCAGGTTGTTGTTTACCTTCAAAGGACTCTTTGTACTGGAGGATGTTGGGGTGGCTCATGTTGGCCAGAACAGCCACGTCTTTCCGGGACTCCTGTCTCTCTTTACTGGACATCTGCCATCGAAAGTGAGAGAGGGGGAGGGAAAAGACAAAGAGATAGCTAGAGAAATATAGAATATTTTGGGTGGAATAAGACTTCCAAAACATGTCAAGTGTGACATGTCATGTGTGTTCTCTCTTACCCGGGAGATGCCGATCTCCTTGATGACATACTGTTTTCCATCGTCCCTGGATTTGACGAGGATTGCTTTCCCGAAAGAGCCTTCCCCTATCTTCCTCACCTTTTCATAGTTATCCATGTCTCTGAAACAGATGACTCCTCATGTTGGGGCTGTTCAAAGACAAACACAAATAATTGTAATTCAGTTTAGGCTAAGACTTATGTGTGCCTAGGGTTGCAAAGGGAGGGTATATTACTGGAAACTTCAGAAGTTTACTAGAATTTTGGTAGCTTTCAAGTTATTTTATAAGACGACATCTAGCCGCCTTTTTAGGTTCTTCAGATTATCACAGGTAGCTAATTCTCTGCCCCTCTGTGTGGCCTTATCGCATGTAAAATATATAAAATAATCAAATCAGATGATTTAAAAACACGGAGAGGAAACTTCTCAGGGATTTAACCATGAGGCCAATGGTCAATTTAAAACAGTTAAAGAGTTTAATGGAGAGAAGTGAGGATGGATTAACAACATTGTGGTTACTCTACAATACTAACCTAAATTGTCACGTTCTGACCTCTATTTCCGTTGTTTTGTATTTATTTAGTATGGTCAGGGCGTGAGTTGGGTGGGCAGTCTATGTTTGTTTTTCTATGTTTTGGGGCATTTCTATGTTTTCGGCCTAGTATGGTTCTCAATCAGAGGCAGGTGTCATTAGTTGTCTCTGATTGAGAATCATACTTAGGTAGCCTGGGTTTCACTGTGTGTTTGTGGGTGATTGTTCCTGTCACTGTGTTTGTTGTCACAGGATAGGCTGTATAGGTTTTCACGTTCCGTTTGTTGTTTTGTAGATTTGAGTTATTTCATGTATTGTTCAGTTTTCCATTAAAGAACATGAATAACCACCACGCTGCTTTTTGGTCCGCATCTCCTCCTACAGACGAACGTCGTTACATAAATGACAGAGTGAAAAGAAGGAAGCCTGTACAGAATAAAAAATATTCCAAAACAATGCAACAAGGCACTAAAGTAATACTGCAAAAACATTTGGCAAAGCAATACTTTTTTTTGTCCTGAATATAAGGCGTTATGTTCGAGGCAAATCCAATACGACACATTACTGAGTACCACTCTCCATATTTTCAAGCATAGTGGTCAACCTGGTCTCAGAGCATTTCATATTATTCTGTAAGTAAATCCGAGACACTCCATTTAATATGTTATGTTACGTTACGTATCGTATGTATTAATTTGTGGATGTCCATCCCCCATGTTATATGTTACGAGTTACAATTCTTATTAAAATGTTAAAAATTTCCAAAATGGAAAATATATGTTAATTTGCTAAATGTACAAAATGTTAAACATTTTCTGAACATATGATAAGTTACGATTTTTCTAAATGTATGATATGCCACGAATTCTAGCTAGCTCACTAACGTTAGCTGGAGTTGCTTACCAAGAAGACAGTGAATGTTCCTGAGTGGCCGAGTTACAGTTTTGACTTAAATCTGCTTGAAAATCTATGACAAGACCTGAAAATGGTTGTCTAGCAATGATCAACAACCAATTTGACAGACACTGAAGAACTTTAAAAATAAATAAATGGGCAAATGTTGCACAAGCGAGGTGTGGAAAGCTCTTAAGACACTTATTACCCAGAAAGACTCACAGCAGTAATTGCTGCCAAAGGTGCATCTAAAAAGTATTGAGATGTTACTGTATTCCATTTTCTATCAATGCGTAACAATGTGTAACAACCTGTTTGTAAAAACATTTTGAATTCAGTAGGGCTGACCCCAATTAGTCGACTAGTTGATTGTTTGGTTCTACATTGTAGAATAACAGTGAAAACATCAAAACTTTTATGAAATAACACATATGGAATCATGTAGTGACCAAAAAAAGTGTTAAACAAACCAAAATATATTTTCTGTTTGAGATTCATCAAAGTATTCACCATCAAAAAAAGGAGATGGGATGAGTTGGACCGCAGAGTGAAGGAAAAGCAGCCAACAAATGCTCAGCATATGTGGGAATTCCTTCAAGAATGTTGGAAAATAATTCCAGGTGACTACCTCTTGAAGCTGGTTGAGAGAATGCCAAGAGTGTGAAAAACTGTCATCAAGGCAAAGGGTGGCTACTTTGAAGAATCTCAGATATAAACTCTATTGACTACTAAATTATTCCCTGTGTGTTATTTCATAGTTTTGATGTCTTCATAAATTATTGTACAATGTAGAGTAAGATTTTTTCAAATAAGAAAAACCCTGGAATGAGTAAGTGTGTCCAAACTTTTGACTGGTACTGTATATACGTTAGAGCCTTATTCTAAAATGGATTAACCCCCCCCCCCTCATTAATCTACACACAAGACCCCATTAAGACCAAGCAAAAACAGGTTTTTAGAAATGTTTGCAAATGTATAAAAAAATAAAACTGGAAATATCACATTTACATAAGTACTCAAACCCTCCACTTAGTACTTTGTTGAAGCACCTTTTGCAGAGTCTTCTTGGGTATGACACTACAAGCTTGGCACACTTGTATTTGGGGAGTTTCTCCCATTCTTCTCTGCAGATCCTCTCAAGCTCCGTCAGATTGGATGGGGAGCGTTGCTGCACAGCTATTTTCAGGTCTCTTTAAAGATGTTTGCGTCGGGTTCAAGTCCGGGCTTTGGCTGGGCCACTCAAGGCCATTCAGAGACTTGTCCTAAAGCCACTCCTGTGTTGTCTTGGCTGTGTGCTAAGGGTTGTTGTTGGAAGGTGAACCTTCACCCCAGTCTGAGGTCCTGAGTGCTCTGGAGCAGGTTTTCATCAAGGATCTCTCTGTACTTTGTTCTGTTCATCTTTCCCTCGATCCTGACTAGTCTCCCAGTCCCTGCCGCTGAAAAACATCCCCACAGCATGATGCTGCCACCACCATGCTTCACTGTAGTGATGATGCCAGGTTTTTTCCAGACGTGATGCTTGGCATTCAGGCCAAAGAGTTCTCAATCTTGGTTTCATCAGACCAGAGAATCTTGTTTCTCATGGTCGGAGAGTCTTTGCTTTTTGGCAAACTCCAAGTAGGCTGTCATGTTCCTTTTACTGAAGAGTGGTTCTCCCATCTCCACAGAGGAACTCTAGAGCTCTTTCAGAGTCACCATGGGGTTCTTGGTCACCTCCATGACCAAGGCCCTTCTCCCCCGATTGCTCAGTTTGGACGGGCGGCCAGCTCTAGGAAGAGTCTTGGTGGTTCCGAACTTCTTCCATTTAAGAATGATGAAGGCCACTGTGTTCTTGGGGGACCTTCAGTGTTGCATAAATATTTTCGTAGACTTCCCCTGATCTGTGCCTCGACACAATCCTGTCTCAGAGCTCTACGGGCAATTCCTTCAACCTTGTGGCTTGGTTTTTGCTCTGACAATCACTCTCAACTGTGGGACCTTATATAGACAGGTGTGTGCCATTCCAAATCATGTCCAATCAATTGAATTTACCACATGTGAACTCCAATCAAGTTGTACAAACATCTCAAGGATGATCAATGGAAACAGGATGCACCTGAGCTCAACTTCGAGTCTCATAGCAAAGGGTCTGAATACTTATGTAAGGTATTTTTGTTTTCTTATTTTTAATACATTTGCAAAAATGTCTAACAACCTGATTTCGATTTGTCATTACGCGGTATTGTGTGTAGATTTATGAGGATTTATTTGTATTTAATCACTTTTAGAATAAGGCTGTAATGTAACAAAATGTGGAAAAAGTTAAGGGGTCTGAATACTTTCCGAAGGCACTTTATATCCATGGATTTGTCATTAAATCCTCCACCCACCATGCAGTCTTTAAATAGCCTACTCCGTATCAGTGAAGGGCTGTTTAGTTAAAACCAAAACTCCAATTGAGGGGGTATCCCATAGGCCTACCTTTTATTAAAGAAAATGTCGAAAAGCACAGGCCTACCCATTGTTAATTCAGAAATTTTAATTCCAAACTACAACATTTTCAGACAAGATAGAACTGCCAAAGGGGGCGGTGTTGCAATCTACTGCAAAGATAGCCTGCAGAGTTCTGTCCTACTATCCAGGTCTGTACCCAAGCAATTTGAACTTCTACTTTTAAAAATCCACCTCTCTAAAAACAAGTCTCTCACCGTTGCCGCCTGCTATAGACCACCCTCTGCCCCCAGCTGTGCCCTGGACACCATATGTGAATTGATTGCCCCCCATCTATCTTCAGAGCTCGTGCTGCTAGGCGACCTAAACTGGAACATGCTTAACACCCCAGCCATCCTACAATCTAAACTTGATGCCCTCAATCTCACACAAATTATCAATGAACCTACCAGGTACCTCCCCAAAGCCTTAAACACGGGCACCCTCATAGATATCATCCTAACCAACTTCCCCTCTAAATACACCTCTGCTGTCTTCAACCAAGATCTCAGCGATCACTGCCTCATTGCCTGCATCCGTAATGGGTCAACGGTCAAACGACCTCCACTCATCACTGTAAAACGCTCCCTGA
This sequence comes from Oncorhynchus clarkii lewisi, assembly GCF_045791955.1. NCBI lineage: Eukaryota > Metazoa > Chordata > Actinopteri > Salmoniformes > Salmonidae > Oncorhynchus > Oncorhynchus clarkii. The sequence continues at coordinate 28,468,085 of NC_092150.1, read as the reverse complement.
AACACTTCAGCGAGCAGGCCTTTCTAATCGACCTGGCCGGGGTATCCTGGAAGGATATTGATCTCATCCCGTCAGTAGAGGATGCCTGGATATTTTTTTAAAATGCCTTCCTAACCATCTTAAATAAACATGCCCCATTCAAGAAATTTAGAACCAGGAACAGATATAGCCCTTGGTTCTCCCCAGACCTGACTGCCCTTAACCAACACAAAAACATCCTATGGCGTTCTGCACTAGCATCGAACAGCCCCCGTGATATGCAGCTGTTCAGGGAAGCTAGAAACCATTATACACAGGCAGTTAGAAAAGCCAAGGCTAGCTTTTTCAAGCAGAAATTTGCTTCCTGTAACACTAACTCAAAAAAGTTCTGGGACACTGTAAAGTCCAGAGAGAATAAGAACACCTCCTCCCAGCTGCCCACTGCACTGAAGATAGGAAACACTGTCACCACTGATAAATCCACCATAATTGAGAATTTCAATAAGCATTTTTCTACGGCTGGCCATGCTTTCCACCTGGCTACTCCTACCCCGGTCAACAGCACTGCACCCCCAACAGCAACTCACCCAAGCCTTCCCCATTTCTCCTTCTCCCAAATCCATTCAGCTGATGTTCTGAAAGAGCTGCAAAATCTTGACCCCTACAAATCAGCCGGGCTAGACAATCTGGACCCTTTCTTTCTAAAATGATCTGCCGAAATTGTTGCCACCCCTATTACTAGCCTGTTCAACCTCTCTTTCGTGTCGTCTGAGATTCCCAAAGATTGGAAAGCAGCTGCGGTCATCCCCCTCTTCAAAGGGGGGGACACTCTTGACCCAAACTGCTACAGACCTATATCTATCCTACCATGCCTTTCTAAGGTCTTCGAAAGCCAAGTCAACAAACAGATTACCGACCATTTCGAATCTCACCATACCTTCTCTGCTATGCAATCTGGTTTCAGAGCTGGTCATGGGTGCACCTCAGCCACGCTCAAGGTCCTAAACGATATCTTAACCGCCATCGATAAGAAACATTACTGTGCAGCCGTATTCATTGATCTGGCCAAGGCTTTCGACTCTGTCAATCACCACATCCTCATCGGCAGACTCGACCGCCTTGGTTTCTCAAATGATTGCCTCGCCTGGTTCACCAACTACTTCTCTGATAGAGTTCAGTGTGTCAAATCGGAGGGTCTGCTGTCCGGACCTCTGGCAGTCTCTATGGGGGTGCCACAGGGTTCAATTCTTGGACCGACTCTCTTCTCTGTATACATCAATGAGGTCGCTCTTGCTGCTGGTGAGTCTCTGATCCACCTCTACGCAGACGACACCATTCTGTATACTTCCGGCCCTTCTTTGGACACTGTGTTAACAACCCTCCAGGCAAGCTTCAATGTCATACAACTCTCCTTCCGTGGCCTCCAATTGCTCTTAAATACAAGTAAAACTAAATGCATGCTCTTCAACCGATCGCTACCTGCACCTACCCGCCTGTCCAACATCACTACTCTGGACGGCTCTGACTTACGTGAATACGTGGACAACTACAAATACTTAGGTGTCTGGTTAGACTGTAAACTCTCCTTCCAGACCCATATCAAACATCTCCAATCCAAAGTTAAATCTAGAATTGGCTTCCTATTTCGCAACAAAGCATCCTTCACTCATGCTGCCAAACATACCCTTGTAAAACTGACCATCCTACCAATCCTCGACTTTGGCGATGTCATTTACAAAATAGCCTCCAATACCCTACTCAACAAATTGGATGTAGTCTATCACAGTGCAATCCGTTTTGTCACCAAAGCCCCATATACTACCCACCATTGCGACCTGTACGCTCTCGTTGGCTGGCCCTCGCTTCATACTCGTCGCTAAACCCACTGGCTCCATGTCATCTACAAGACCCTGCTAGGTAAAGTCCCCCCTTATCTCAGCTCGCTGGTCACCATAGCATCTCCCACCTGTAGCACACGCTCCAGCAGGTATATCTCTCTAGTCACCCCCAAAATCAATTATTTATTTGGCCGCCTCTCCTTCCAGTTCTCTGCTGCCAATGACTGGAACGAACTACAAAAATCTCAGAAACTGGAAACACTTATCTCCCTCACTAGCTTTAAGCACCAACTGTCAGAGCAGCTCACAGATTACTGCACCTGTACATAGCCCACCTATAATTTAGCCCAAACAACTACCTCTTTCCCAACTGTATTTAATTTATTTAATTTATTTTGTTCCTTTGCACCCCATTATTTTTATTTCTACTATTTTTATTTCTACTTTGCACATTCTTCCATTGCAAAACTACCATTCCAGTGTTTTACTTGCTATATTGTATTTACTTTGCCACCATGGCCTTTTTTGCCTTTACCTCCCTTCTCACCTCATTTGCTCACATTGTATATAGACTTGTTTATACTGTATTATTGACTGTATGTTTGTTTTACTCCATGTGTAACTCTGTGTCGTTGTATCTGTCGAACTGCTTTGCTTTATCTTGGCCAGGTTGCAATTGTAAATGAGAACTTGTTCTCAACTTGCCTACCTGATTAAATAAAGGTAAAATAAATAAATAAAAAATAAGATTTTGAAGAAAATAAAACTGATCTGATTTACGCTAGAAACAAGCTGTAAAATACCTGGGAAAGACACGACTCCGATGTATATGGGGATATCATTGTTTCGTTTCTTTGACATTCAGAGGCTGACGGCTTGAGAAGTAATCTAATTCTGCCTATTCACTTTCTGTACAATAGAAGATGTTTAAACCCAGAAGCTTTTAGGGAAACACTTGACCTTCTCTCGTTGGGTTAAGCCATGGAAGAAGAGTGGCCAGCAATTTAAGCTTACATTTTTCTGCGTCTGTAGGCATTATCTGTCTGGAGTGGAAAGGTGGGCTTAACTTTTAAATGTACCATGCTCAGATACCTAATGACGTCTCAGATTTCATTATTCTCAAACAGGGACAGTTTCGTTGCAAACAAGACATGGATTTGGCATTGGAGAAATATGATAAGGTGAACACATAGACATACAGTGCCTTGCGAAAGTATTCGGCCCCCTTGAACTTTGCGACCTTTTGCCACATTTCAGGCTTCAAACATAAAGATATAAAACTGTATTTTTTTGTGAAGAATCAACAACAAGTGGGACACAATCATGAAGTGGAACAACATTTATTGGATATTTCAAACTTTTTTAACAAATCAAAAACTGAAAAATTGGGCGTGCAAAATTATTCAGCCCCCTTAAGTTAATACTTTGTAGCGCCACCTTTTGCTGCGATTACAGCTGTAAGTCGCTTGGGGTATGTCTCTATCAGTTTTGCACATCGAGAGACTGAAATTTTTTCCCATTCCTCCTTGCAAAACAGCTCGAGCTCAGTGAGGTTGGATGGAGAGCATTTGTGAACAGCAGTTTTCAGTTCTTTCCACAGATTCTCGATTGGATTCAGGTCTGGACATTGACTTGGCCATTCTAACACCTGGATATGTTTATTATTGAACCATTCCATTGTAGATTTTGCTTTATGTTTTGGATCATTGTCTTGTTGGAAGACAAATCTCCGTCCCAGTCTCAGGTCTTTTGCAGACTCCATCAGGTTTTCTTCCAGAATGGTCCTGTATTTGGCTCCATCCATCTTCCCATCAATTTTAACCATCTTCCCTGTCCCTGCTGAAGAAAAGCAGGCCCAAACCATGATGCTGCCACCACCATGTTTGACAGTGGGGATGGTGTGTTCAGCTGTGTTGCTTTTACGCCAAACATAACGTTTTGCATTGTTGCCAAAAAGTTCAATTTTGGTTTCATCTGACCAGAGCACCTTCTTCCACATGTTTGGTGTGTCTCCCAGGTGGCTTGTGGCAAACTTTAAACGACACTTTTTATGGATATCTTTAAGAAATGGCTTTCTTCTTGCCACTCTTCCATAAAGGCCAGATTTGTGCAATATACTACTGATTGTTGTCCTATGGACAGAGTCTCCCACCTCAGCTGTAGATCTCTGCAGTTCATCCAGAGTGATCATGGGCCTCTTGGCTGCATCTCTGATCAGTCTTCTCCTTGTATGAGCTGAAAGTTTAGAGGGACGGCCAGGTCTTGGTAGATTTGCAGTGGTCTGATACTCCTCCCATTTCAATATTATCGCTTGCACAGTGCTCCTTGGGATGTTTAAAGCTTGGGAAATATTTTTGTATCCAAATCCGGCTTTAAACTTCTTCACAACAGTATCTCGGACCTGCCTGGTGTGTTCCTTGTTCTTCATGATGCTCTCTGCGCTTTTAACGGACCTCTGAGACTATCACAGTGCAGGTGCATTTATACGGAGACTTGATTACACACAGGTGGATTGTATTTATCATCATTAGTCATTTAGGTCAACATTGGATCATTCAGAGATCCTCACTGAACTTCTGGAGAGAGTTTGCTGCACTGAAAGTAAAGGGGCTGAATAATTTTTCACGCCCAATTTTTCAGTTTTTGATTTGTTAAAAAAGTTTGAAATATCCAATAAATGTCGTTCCACTTCATGATTGTGTCCCACTTGTTGTTGATTCTTCACAAAAAAATACAGTTTTACATATTTATGTTTGAAGTCTGAAATGTGGCAAAAGGTCGCAAAGTTCAAGGGGGCTGAATACTTTCGCAAGGCACTGTATCTCTCTTTATAAAAGGCAAATTCGATGATAGATTCATGCAATGCTTTTACTACATAGGATATCTTTCCACCCCTATTCTTGGAACTTGGAAGTTGACCCTATTATTAAACAAACCAATTCAGAACAGCATTCTTGGTAGCTGTGAGCAGTCAGAGAGCAGTATATTTATTTTGTTGAATTATAGAGCTAAGAGAAAAACTATAACTTATCGTTGAGCATAGCCGACTAGTACACATTCAAGCCCCAGATGGAGAACTTGATAAAAATCGCTTCTTCTTTTATGGTATTAGTCCGCAAACAAAAGTACTCGATTGTAATACTTGAGTAAAATTCCTATTAAGCAAACCAGATGGTATGATTTTCTTTTTTTTCTGTAAAGACAGGGGCATGCTCCAACACTCAGACTTTAGTGAGTCTGCCAGATCAGAGGCAGTAGCGATGACAACGTGTTATATTAATAGGTGCATGAATTTAACCATATTTCTGTCCTGCCTGAGGATTCAAAATGCAACTAGTTCTTTTAGGTGTCAGGGAAAATGTAGAGGAGTAAAAGTACATATTTTCTTTAGGAATGTGGTGGAGTAAAAGTTGTCAAAAATATAAATAGTAAGGTACAGATACACCAAAAAACGACTTACTCGTACTTTAAAGTATTTTTACTTAAGTGCTTTACACCACTGGCTGCCACCTACTGTACTGGAGTGTGTACCACACCGCCCAGCTGTGCAAGCAAAACAGGAAATGTCATTTTTCAGAACGAATAGAAATTCAGATTGTTGCACTATACCGGAACCAGCCCTGACACACAAGATAAACATTCGTCTCGGCCACAATCTCTAAAATGGCTTGTTCATTATTTGGTGAAGAACAATTCACTTGTTCAATTTGTCTGGATCTACTGAAGGAGCCTGTGACCATTCCTTGTGGACACAGTTACTGCATGGGCTGTATAAAGGACTACTGGAGTCTAAATGACCAGACAGGTGTCTACAGCTGTCCTCAGTGTAGACAGATATTCACCACAAGGCCTGCTCTGAACAAAAATACCATGTTTACAGAGGTAGTGGAAAGACTGAAGAAGACTGAAGAACTCCAAGCTGACCCTTCTATTCCTAGTTATGCTGAACCAGGGGATATTGTGTGTGATGTCTGTACTGGGAGAAAGCAGAAAGCCATCAAGTCTTGTCTTCTGTGCCTGGCCTCGTACTGTGAAACACACCTCAAGCTTCATGACAAGCTAAACCCAGGAAAACGACACAGGCTTGAGGAAGCCTCCATACAGCTACAGGAGAAGATCTGCTCCCAACATGACAAACTGCTGGAGGTTTACTGCCGCACCGATCAACGTTGTATCTGCTATGAGTGTTTGATGGGTGTACACAAAGGCCATGAAACCGTTTCAGCTGTAGCTGAAAGCACAGAAAAACAGGTACGCTCTCTGAGACTGCTTCTACATGTTTTGTATGACTTAAAATAAAATACAAAAAAGTGCTGAATTAAACACTTGAAACTGTAGCCTATGCTTCAGTATCCACACTGGTAAAAGAGATAAGACTTAGTCTGAAGTCCACATAGCAATTAAACAATAGCTAGAGAGTAAACAAAACACTGCCCTAAGGTTTACAGCACCATTCCAATGAAATCCCATATAATTTTCACTCATAAGAGTTTTGGATCTACAGAAAGAACTGAAGGAGGCACACAAGAAATCCAAGCAAGTAATCAAGAGGAAAGAGAAGGAGCTATTGCGGTTGAAGCAGGCCATGGAGTCTCTCACAGTGAGTATTGATGAGAGAACTTCAACTTCTGACAACTGAAGCTCTTCTCCAACCAATCATCTGATAAGTTCAGTGTTCAGAGCTGTATGAGAGGTCTGTATGAGAAGACTGCTGCTCTCTCTCCCGCTCTCTTTTTGTGTGTGCCTCCCTACAGTACTCAGCACAGGTAGCTGTGGAAGACAGTCACAAGGTCTTTGATGAAATGATCCGCTCTGTTGAGAAGTGGCACTCTGATGTGAAAAGACTGATCAGATCACAGGAGAATGCTGCTGTGGGCCAGGCTGAAGAGCAGGTTGACCAGTTGCAAAAGGAGATTGCAGAGTTGAGGAGGAGAGATGCTGAGCTTGGGCAGTTGTCAAAAACAAAAGATTCTATTATTTTCCTCCAGGTAATATTGGCACTATCAAGACTCCTGGATAAAATGACTCTTCATTAAAATATATATTTTTTTGCCAAATTCACACACAATTCCTCTGGTACTTTGTTTCACTTTGAATTTGTCAGGATCCAACTTGTATATTAAGATTGCCTGTCTGTGTCTATAGAGCTGTCAATCAATCCTAGCCCTCCCTGGATGTGGAGACTCATGCAGCATCAATGTCAGCCAACAAGTGTCTTTTGAAGGCGTGAAGAAATCTGTGGCTGAACTGAAACAGCGATTGGAGGACATCTGCAAAGGGACCTTCGTAAAAATCTCTAAAAAAGGTGTGCAACAAACAAACCAAACTTGTCAAATCCCTTGTTACACTCAAACCATCTCCACTGACCAATCAATAGCTTTCCTTCATTTAATTGAGTAAACCTAATTAAAAAACAACAAATTAACAGACTTCTGTATACATACCTGAATCTGTATAGAATGGCTAAATTACATTGTTATACTCACTAGGACTATATATCCCCGTTTCCACAGTACAGGATGTTCATATTCTGCAGGCATCAAATCCCAGTCCACGTGAGCCAATTTTCACCACACATTTGCACTAAAATTACATCAGCACAATCACAGTTTATCTTGAGACTAATGCAACATAATTTACTGTCTTTAGTTCATTATTTCTGTATTCCTCTAGCTCTACCCCAAGTAAAAGAAAAGTTTGTGGAGAGTAAAGTACCAACAACAAGGGAGGAGTTTTTGAAATGTAAGTATGGAAGACAAACAACAGACAGACAGGCAGACAGATCAATACTTGTTGTATGGGTTCATCATATCTGATTTCTTACCATCAGATGCCTGTCAGCTCACATTGGACCTAAACACCGCACATAAAAACCTCCTTCTCTCCAAAGACAACAAAGAGGCTGTATGGAAGGATGTGGCACTGCCTTATCCTGACCACCCAGAGAGATTTGTAAACAATGCTGTAGTAGTGTGTAGAGAGGCTCTGTCAGGCCGCTGTTACTGGGAAGTTGAATGGAGTGGAGTACAGGTTGTTATGGGTGTTGCATATAAGGGGATAAACAGAAAGAAGTGTCCTAGTCATGATCATTTTGATTGGATTTTAAACTTCCATGAACAGACCTGGAGTTTGGATGTGTTTGGTCGCTGTGTTTGGGAGAATACTAAACAGACTAAACAACTACCTTTTTGGCCTTCTAAGAAAATAGGGCTCTACTTGGATCACAAGGCTGGATCGCTAACGTTCTATAACATTACTGACACAATGACCCTCCTCTATAGAGTACAAACTACATTCACTCAACCACTCTATCCTGTTTTCTGGATAAAAGTACAGTCCGGGATGAAATTGTGCCGCATGAAATAAATGAAAATGATTATTATAAAAATATGATGCTTTTTGAAATCCTCTTTTTACAATTGAAAAAAAGTATGGGGGTTTGTCTGTTTGGGATTATAAATGGCACCCACTTCTAGCGGCAATCATTTACACCAAATTATACAAATTATATGCTGTATGAGTAAGAAGGAAGTATACCAATTGCATACAAGAATGAATAAAAAATAAATGAATGGTAATATCTGTGTCAATGTTCTTTAATGCTCAAAAAGAAAAGCTTATATTTGAGAATTTAGGCCTCAGGCTATACAACATTGGTTCTAAATCTTCTTACTTATTTATTTTGTATTTATTTATTATAAAACAGATATACTGTACCTTCCAATGTGATACAGAGTTGCTGAGAATTAATAACTTAAGATGCCTCATCAAACTAGACTAGTAGTACATGATGATACAGTAAAATGAAAATGCCCATCACCTCACCTGCACAAATAGCTGGGGAGGTCCGTCACCTACTGGCCAACATTAGAAACTACATGTTTTTATTTTAACCTTAATTTAACTAGGCAAGTCAGTTAAGAACAATTTATTTTTTACAGTGAAGGCCTAGGAACAGTGGGTTAACTGCTTTGTTCTGGGGCAGAACAACAGATTTTTACCTTGTCAGCTCAGGGATTCAATCTAGCAAGCTTTCGGTTACTGGCCCAACGCTAGGCTACCTGCCGCACCAAATGTAAGTCAGTCCAGCACACTCTTTGCCAATAAAAAGCACAAACTTAGAAACTAAGATTATTGAAATAAATGCCAATGTCCGATGCGGTGTAGTTCATTTCTAAAATCCATAAGATCTGAGGAATTATCTACAACAGAAAAATATTTACATCAAAGTAACACAAGAGTTTTCAGAAACGCCATAGAGATCCTATTAAATTATTAGCTACACGGAACAATAATATAAATGCAACATGCAACATTTTCAAAGATTTTAGTGAGTTGGAGTTCATATATGGAAATCAGTAAATTGAAATACATTTATTATGTCCTAATCTATGGATTTCACATGACTGGGAATACAGATATGCATCTGCTAATCACAGATACTTAAAAAAAAGGTAGGGGCTTGGATCAGAAAACCAGTCAGTATCTGGTGTGACCACCATTTGCCTCATGCAGCGCGACACATCTCCTTTGCATAGAATTGATCAGGCTGTTGATTGTGGCCTGTGGAATGTGGTCCCATTCATCTTCAATGGCTGTGCAAAGTTGCTGGATATTGGCGGGAACTCGAACACGCTGTCGTACAAGTCGATCCAGAGCATCCTAAACGTGCTCAATTGATGACATGTCGGGTGAGTATGCAGACCATGGAAGAACTGGGACATTTTCAGCTTCCAGGAACTGTGTACAGATCCTTACGACATGGGGCTGTGCATTATCATGGACTATCATGAAAGATGAGGTGATGGTGGCGGATGAATGGCATGACAATGGGCCTCAGGATCTCGTCACAGTAGCTCTGTGCATTCAAATTGCAATCGATAAAATGCAATTGTGTTTGTTGTCAATAGCTTGTGCCTGCACATACCATAACCCATCACCACCATGGGGCACTCTGTTTACAACGTTGACATCAGCAAACCACTCGCCCACAAGATGCCATCTGTCCGGTACAGTTCAAATCGGGATTCATCAATGAAGAGCACACTTCTCCAACATGCCATTGAAGGTGAGCATTTACCCACTGAAGTTGGTTATGACGCTGAACTGCAGTCAGGTCAAGACCCTGGTAAGAGCAATGAGCATGCAGATGAGCTTTCCTTAGATGGTTTCTGACAGTGGGTACAGAACTTCTTTGGTTGTGCAAATTCAGTTTAATCTGCTGTCAGGGTGACTTGTCTCAGATTATCCCGCCGGTGAAGAAGCCAGATGTGGAAGTCTTGGTCTGGCGTGGTTACACATGGTCTGTGGTTGTGAGGCCTGTTAGATGTACTGTGAAATTCTCTAAAACAACGTTGGAGGCGGCTTATGGTGGAGAAATTAACATTCTGTTATCTTGCAACAGCTCTGGTTAACATTCCTGCAGTCAGCATGCCAATTGCATGCTCTCTCAAAACTTGAGACATCTGTGGCATTGTGTTGTGTGACAAAACTGCACATTTTAGAGTGGCCTTTTCCTGTCTACAGCACATTGTGCACCTGTGCAATGATCATGCTGTGTAATACATTTCTTGAAATGCCACACATGTCAAGTGGATGGATTATTTTGGCAAAGGAGAAATGCTCAATGACAAATGTGCACAACATTTGATATAACATTTATGTGCGTATGGAACATTTCTGGGATCTTTTATTTCAGCTCATGAAACATGGAACAAACACCTTTACATGTTGCGTTTAGATTTTTGTTCAGTGTAGTATTCTAATTCCTAATTCCACCGAATATGTCACATGACAGTGGAGTGCGCATGCCCATTCTGACTTCACCAATGCTAAGCTAACCAGTTAGCTAGCGTGCAACGTCAGTGCTGACTAGTTTTTATGGAGTGAAGATGGCACCTTTTCCCGACGAGGTGGATGTTTTTACTGGTCCACATTGGCGAATGAAACAGTTGGTAGGACTTTACTGCGAGAAGGTGTGTATGGAGGAATATGAATTGAGAATTTGCTCAAAAAGCTAGCTATTGTCTGCTGCTAACGCAGTGGTTTAGCTAGCCAACGTTAGCTGGTCAGAGAAATGGGTGTGTTTTTGGCATAGTAGTTAGCTACAGTATGTCAGTCGCTGGCTAGTTGGGAAAGGTCTCAACCAGTTTCTTAGCAAGCTGACCTAGCTAGGTAATGACAGGATAGCTAGTGTAGCTAACTTGGCTATTTAGTAGGTAACAAACAATTTAGTTCTAGCTAGTTACGTGGCTGCCGAAGACGAGTCTGAAGTTTGCTAACCCTTTTGTTATGCAACACGATATCTTAGTTAGCTAGCTAAATCATTACAGTGCGGCTAGTTAGTTAATATTGTTTTCCCGTTACCTAACGTCATAACATGGCATGAGCAAAACACAATACAATTCATGCATGACTTAGGTAGCAAGCTACTTTGTGTCTGTCCAAGCAATGAACAGCGGAATGAACGGTTCTGCGGGTATTAATCAATCAAATGTATTTATAAAGCCCTTTACACCATCAGATCTCACAAAGTGCTTATACAGAAACCCAGCCTAAACCCCCAAAGAGTAAGCAAGCAAGCAATGCAAATGTAGAAGCACGCTGGCTTGGGAAAAACTCCCTAGAAAGGCAGGAACCTAGGAAGAGAACTAGAGGAACTAGAGGAACCAGGATCTAAGGGGTGACCAGTCCTCTTCTGGCTGTGCTGTGTGGAGGTTATAAGTGTACAGATCCAGATCGTTCTTTAAGACGTCAAATAATAATCAGTGGTTATAGAGGGTGCAACATGTCAGCAAATCAGGAGTAAATGTCAGTTGGCTTTTCATAGCCAAGCATTTAGAGGTCGAGACCGCAAATGCGGTGGAGAGGGAAAGAGCAGCAAGTCCGGTACAAGTTAGCACATCCAGTGAACATGTTAGGGTTCCATTGCCGCAGGCAGAACAGCAGAAACTGGATCAGAGTATGACCATGCGGACTGGGGACAGCCAGGAGACACGTGGTCCTAGGGCTCAGGTCCGCCGAGAGAAATGGAAGAATTAGAGGGAGCATACCTAAGGTCACGTTAATGAGGCTTAGTTCCACTCATACAGGCATGTCCACAGTTCTGTTGCTATGGTTGTGTGCAGGTCTGCTATTACTATCTGAGAAACTTTGACATGTTCTTTATTTCCTTTATACCACAGCTGTCACAGACCAACTTCTCCAACAACAATGACTTCCGCTCATTTCTTCAGTCACTGTGTGCCACCTTCAAGGAGTTCAAGATGCACGAACAGATTGAAAACGAGTATATCATCGGCCTGTTGCAACAGCGCAGCTGCACTGTGTATAATGTGCACTCCGATAACAAGCTCTCAGAGATGTTGTCCCTGTTTGAGAAAGGCCTGAAAAGCGTTAAGGTGACTCCACTAATGATATCAGCAAAAGTACTGCCAACAACATTTATGAAAAGACTCACAAATAATCCCTCTTGCTCCTTGGGCTTTGTGTTGTGTATCACTGAGTCATGTCTGCACTGAAATGATAGCCTATCCCTGTAGTGATTCAGCCTTCAGACATGTCATTTTAACAACACGTTGTTAGATAAGGAAGGTCTTGGTTTCCTGTAACTGAGAAACGCTCAACACTGTTCTTTTATATCGGGGCAGAGTTTTTAATTTTGATAACTGGTTGCGGGATTTACTAGCAACAATATTGAGTCTTGTAAAAATGTCAATTCTGAAAACACTTACCTGTACCTTTGTTTGTCCTGTACAGCTACAGTCCTTCCGTTTAGCGAATACAACCACGACCTTTTCCTTGTTGCTTGCACGACGTAAGCTGAGATGCAATTTGGTCCTTACTAGCCGGGATCCTTGGAATGTCCCAACCCTAAACTCTAACTTTAACCCCTAACCTTAACCATTTAAAACTTAAATGGGGTAGGGATGTCCCAAGGATTCCGGATAGCACAGACCCAATTGCATCTCAGCTTACGTAGTACGAGCAACAAGGAAATAGTCGGTGGTTGTAGTCGCTAAAGTTGAATTAAATGTATGAATTTCAGCACCCCGCGGAAGGACTGCAGTTGTACTGGACAAACATAGGTACAGGTAAGTGTTTTCAGAATTTACATTTTTACAAGAATCGACTGATGGTGGCTCAAATATGTTGCTAGCAAATCCCGTGAACAGTTATCCAAACTCATCTCCTCCTCGATATAAGACAACGGAGTTGAGCGTTCCTCAGCTAGATTTCGTGTTACCTTTTTTTAGTGAAACCGGTGTTTTTAAACACAACACATTATTGAACAATAATAATTATGCCTCAATTCCTTAAAAGGGAATCTGTTAAATTCTTGGCATTATGTTAGAAATGCCTATATGGACTTTCCTGACCTGCAAAATGACAGTTTTAGATTTTGGTTAGTCGTTTTACTGGTCAGGAATGACCTTCTAGCCTCTCCTCGTTATGCTTATTGTATACAGTAGCCTATATTGGTGTTAGGAGGAGCTGTATTTTGTAACTTGTAGGGAAGCACCAAGCAGGACACGAATTACATGGGCCTGTGAACATTACAGGGACACTCCGTTTATAGACCCCACAAGCTGTTTTGAGAGAGCGAGACTGCTGGCCTATTTTGGTTCCAGGCAGAATTGTTTCTGTGACCTGTTTCCGGAGCTTTTGCAGACAAATGTTGTAGCCATATACAAACAAGAAATGACCTGTCCTGAATGGCGCAATGGTGTACATTTTAACATCTGTTCTGAGTCTGTCCCAATCATAATCTGCTCTTACTAAACGGTGGAATTTCCTTTGTAAGAGCAGAATTTGGTAATCTGTACTTGGTCTTCAACCAGGACAGGAAATGTTTTAATTTCAGCTCAGATAAACAAGACTTTGTTTAATTGTTTGTAAATGCAATTCTAAGCATTTTTGGTTAAGTCCTTGCAGATTCATCAATGGAATATTGGATGAAAAAAGTTACGGATGGTATTTTTCAGTTTCGCCTGTTAATAATTTTCTTATCCTACAAGTGGAAGTATTTGTTAGAGTATTTTATTGGTCTGTTCACTCTTGAGTGTTTGACTGTTACGATTGTGTGGTTGGATCTGACCGAAGCTGAGGATTGATGGCATTTATTTAAATGGGGTGAATGACAGTGTCGTGTATGATGTCATGATTACGATATAATTGCAGAGCGAGTATGAGCAGCTGAACTATGCCCGGCAACTGAAAGAGCGACTGGAGGCATTCACACTGGACTTCTTACCCCACATGAAGGAGGAGGAAGAGGTATGATTAAATAATGTAATTTGTAATAATTAAGTTGAGGTATTCGGATGTAGGACTCACTGTGTAAATGATTAGGTCACACTTTATTTGGATAGTCCATTTGTTGATCCTCTACATATGGTCATACTATCAAAAAATGATCTGTTGATAAGCAACTGCTTGCTAAGGTTAGGGTTAGAATAAGGACTAAGTTTAAGATAAAGGTTAAGGTTACTAGATGGACTATCCAAATAAAGTGTTACCAATTATTAATACATGTTTGTTATATAGTGTTCTGTCCATGAATGGGTACTGTCACAAAACGCATAACTAGCCTATGGATATTGTTGCACTCACTTTTAGTGGTCCTAGGCCTAGTTACATGGTCTGTAACCTGAATTAATGTGTGCATTTGTGAGAAACAAGAGTATGTGCCCAGCTCTGTCTTGACTCCTTTGGGTCGGCGAGCACAAGCGGTGTATTAGTTGTTCAGATAGTAACGGAAATAACGTACAAAACAGAAACCTACAAACAGGCATGCCCAAACTAGACTCAAAATCAAATGAAAAGCCTCATGGCTGCCAAACAAATCCAGCAGCCTCAAGGCTTGTAAACTGGGACAATGACTGGCGATCACCCTAATTGTCAGCACATGATGTGCAAATCAACCAGACTCAGCATCTGGACAAGGTTGCTGCTGCCTCCTGGGGGAATGGAGTGTGTGGAAGTATAATCTGGATAGACAAAACGCATGTGTCCTAACAGTAACCTTCCCTCCATATCATAACAGTACCAGCAAAAAATATATTCTGTTCAACTCTTGGTCTTTCTGTCTAGCTCATAATAATTGATTGCTTTATATGTGTTATGTAATGGGGTCTATTCCAGGTGTTCCAGCCCATGCTGATGCAGTACTTCACCTATGAGGAGCTGAAAGACCTCAAGAAGCAGGTGATGGCACAGCACTGTAGCCAGCAGCGATGGGACTGTGCAGCAGAAGTGCTGAAGGGGCTCAGTCTGTGGAGCCAGGCAGAGGAGCTGCACAAGGCCTTCAAGTATGCTGACCACGAGAAGACTGACGGTGAGTAACAGACCCCTTTATTGCCTTCTCTAGAGAGCACACCTACATCTTGGTGACGGCTATGATTCACCTTTATTCTCCCCAGCATACACAGCCTCCTCCATATGACATCTATCACCATGCAATCCCTTTACCTAATATCTCCTTCAGCAACACACTTCTCAACTTGAACGTAGTCATGTGAGGATGTGGTCAGTACATTAGGAAATTAGTTGGCCAAATTTCCCAGAACCAAATGTTTGTCGAGGTGTGGCTTTAATGCTTACCAATAACATTACTACAGACGGCTGAATCACACTTCTGTTGCTGTGTTATTGCTGTGGTCTAGCAATTATTCTTAGGTCTTTTTACCCCGAACTGTAGAGAAGCATTACTTAAGTAACCTTTCATTAGCACTTGAGTTCAGCATGTGTTGTACACTACACTGACTATGGTTATCAATCCTCAGAACTAGAGAAAGAGCTGTGCTCCACCCACATCTCCCAGCTACCTACAGAGATCCTGCTGCATCTGTTCCGCTACCTGGGTCCTGAGGACCTGTGTCACTGTGGCCAGGTGTCCTCAGCCTGGTCCGACCTGGCCAAGACCGGCTCTCTGTGGAGGCACCTCTACCCTGTACGCTGGGCCAGAGGTACGGAGATATCAGTGTTGACCTTTTATACTTTTTTCCTCGCTGATGGTGAAGCAGGTAACACTGTAAAAGCTGGCAATAAAATATTTTGACACTTGTTTTTCCCCTTAAAGAAATAAGACACTGATAAGAAATAAGACAGTGCCATCTGTCTGTTTCCCAGGGGATCACTATCGTGGCCCCCCAGCTGATCTGAATCAGGAACCGGATGAGGAGTGGGTGAAGAGTCTGCAGGATGAGGGCAAGGCCTACCAGGAGTGGGATGAGGATGCAGATGTGGATGAGTCTGGTGAGCTCTTTCAGCCTCGTAACTAGAGGTCGACCGAATAATCGGAATGGCCGATTAATTAGGGCCGATTTCATAACAATCGGTATTTTTGGACACAGTGTGGCCGATTAAAAAAATAAAAAAAAATAATAATAATAAAATAAAAAAATATATAAAAAAAAAAATAATAATAATATAATAATAAAAAAAATAATTAAAAAAACATATATATATATATTTTTTATACAAATAAATAATATTTTTTTTATACAAATAAATAATAAAAATTTTTTTTATACAAATAAATAATAAAAAATGTTTTTATACAAATAAATAAAAAAAATGTTTTAATACAAATTAATAATAAAAAAAATAAAAAGAATATATTTTTTTTAAAGAATTAAAAAAAAATACATAAATAAATGACATTTTTATATATAATACATTTTTACACCTTTATTTAACTAGACAAGTCAGTTAAGAACACATTCTTATTTTCAAAGATGGCCTAGGAACGGTGGGTTAACTGCCTTGTTCAGGGACAGAACGATTTTTACCCTGTCAGCTCGGGGATTTGTTTTTGCAACCTTCCGGTTACTAGTCCAATGCTCTAACCACCTGCCTTACATTGCACTCCCCGAGGAGCCTGCATGGCAGGCTGACTAGCTGTTACACGAGGGCAGCAAGAAGCCAAGGTAAGTTGCTAGTTGGCATTAAACTTATCTCATAAAAAAAACTATCAATCTTAACATAATCAGTAGTTAACCTCACATGGTTGATGAAATTGCTAGTTTATCTAGCGTTGCATATAATCGATGTGGTGCCTGTTAGTTTCTCATCGAATCACAGCCTACTTCGCCAAACGGGTGATGATTTAACAAGCGCATTTGCTAAAAAAGCACTGTCGTTGCACCAATGTGTACCTAACCATAAACATCAATGCCTTTCTTTAAAATCAATACACAAGTATGTATTTTTAAACTTGCATATTTTGTTAATATTGCTTGCTAACATTAATTTCTTATATCTATGGAAATTGTGTCGCTTCTCTTACTTTCCGTGCAAGCAGTCAGGGTATATGCAGCAGTTTGGGCCACCTGGCTCGTTGCGAACTGTGTGAAATCCATTTATTCCTAACAAAGACCACAATTAATTTGCCAGAATTGTACATAATTATGACATAACATTGAAGGTTGTACAATGTAACAGCAATATTTAGACTTAGGGATGCCATCCGTTAGATAAAATATGGAACGGTTCCGTATTTCACTGAAATAATAAATGTTTTGTTTTCGAAATTATAGTTTCTGGACCATATTAATGACCTGAGGCTCGTATTTCTGTGTGTTATGTTATAATTAAGTCTATGATTTGATATTTGACAGAGCAGTCTGACTGAGCGACGGTAGGCAGCAGCAGGCTCTTAAGCATTCATTCAAACAGCACTTTCGTGCGTTTGCCAGCAGCTCTTCGCTGTGCTTCAAGCATTGAGCTATTTATGATTTCAAGCTTATCAACTCCCGAGATTAGGCTGGTGTAACTGATGTGAAATGGCTAGCTAGTTAGTGGGGTACGCGCTAATAGCGTTTCAATCGGTGACATCACTCACTCTGAGACCTTGAAGTAGTTGTTCCCCTTTCTCTGCAAGGGCCGTGGCTTTTGTGGAGCGATGGGTAACGGTGCTTCTAGGGTGGCTGTTGTCGATGTGTTCCTGGTTCGAGCCCAGGTAGGGGCGAGGAGAGGGGCGGAAGCTATACTGTTACATTGGCAATACTAAAGTGCCTATAAGAACATCCAATAGTCAAAGGTATGTGAAATACAAATGGTATAGAGAGAAATAGTCCTATAATTCCTATATTAACCTCAACCTAAAACTTCTTACCTGGGAATATTGAAGACTCATGTTAAAACTCATGTTCTGAGCAAGGAACTTAAAAGTTAGCTTGTTTACATGGCACATATTGCACTTTTACTTTCTTCTCCAACACTTTGTTTTTGCATTATTTAAACCAAATTGAACATGTTTCATTATTTATTTGAGGCCAAATTGATTTTATTGATGTATTATAATAAGTTAAAGTAAGTGTTCATTCAGTATTGTTGTAATTGTCATTATTACAAATATATTTAAAAAAATGTGATTAATCGGTATCAGCTTTTTTTGGTCGTCCAATAATCTGTATCGGCATTGAAAAATCATAATCGGTCGACCTCTACTCCTAACGGTGTCAACCCGTCAGTCAGTCTGTGTTTGTCAGGAGTACATCTAAAGGATTGATCTAGGGAAAATGCAATAGCTTGATTGAAGTGACAGTGTTTACAGATTTGGATGAACTGTTAGGGTGGATTTTCTGGATGTCTTGTCCTATTACCTCATCTCTGGTGTACCCATTTTCTCCCTTGTTTAGATGAGACTTGTGAAGACTCATTGGCTATAAGCTCAGCTCAGAGGGAGAAGAAGCTACTGAATGAAATTATCCAGAACCTTCTGCCAGCTGTGGGTTCCTCTGTCAGGTCCATCGTTCTGGCCTACAGCTCTACGGTCTCCAGTAAGATGGTATGAATATTCATGATCATATGTCTAGAACATCAATGAAGCAGTGCTACTAATACAAAGCTTCCTATTCTCTAAGTAATGAGAGAAGCTGGCGTGTAAATGAAGGATGTTTCAGACCGACTAGGCCCTACATGGCAGAGTGTAGGTTAATGATCTGTATATGTATACAGTACCAGTCAAACATTTGGACACCTACTCATTCCAGGATTTTTCTTTATTTTTTGACTATTTTCTACATTGTAGAATAATAGTGAAGACATCAAAACTATGAAATAAGACACATGGAATCACGTAGTAACCAAAAAAGTGTTACACAAATGTTTTATATTTGCGATTTGCCTTGATTCTTGGCATTCTCTCAACCAGCTTCATGTGGTAGTCACCTGGAATGCATTTCAATTAATAAGTCTGCCTTAAGTTAATTTGTGGAATTTCTTTCATAATGCATTTGACCAAATCAGTTGTTGTGACAAGGTAGGCGTGGTATGCAGAAGATAGCCCTATTTGGTAAAAGACCAGGCTCATATAATGGCAAGAACAGCTTAAATAAGCAAAGAATAAAAGAATAAGCAAAAAAAAAACATCAAGCATTATGAAACTGGCTCTCATGAGGACCGCCACAAGAAAGGAAGACCCAGAGTTACCTCTGCTGCAGAGGATAAGTTCATTACAGATACCACCTCAAAAATCGGCAATTCACTGCACCTCAGATTGCAGCCCAAATAAATGCTTCAGAGAGTTAAGGTAACAGACACATCTCAACATCAACTGTTCAGAGAACTGCGTCAAATTACTACAAAGAAACCACTACTAAAGGACACTAATAATAATAAGAGGCTTGCTTGGGCCAAGAACCATGAGCAATGGACATTAGACCGGTGGAAATCTGTCCTTTGGTCTGATGAGTCCAAATGTGAGATTTTTGGTTCCAACCGTTGTCTTTGTGAGATGCAGAGTAGGTGAACGGATGATCTCCGTATGTGTGGTTCCCACCATGAAGCATGGAGGAGGTGGTGTGAGGGTGCTTTGCTGTTGACACTGTCTGATTTATTTAGAATTCAATGCACACTTAACCAGCATGGCTACCACAGTATTCTGCAGCAATATGCCATCCCGTCTGGTTTGTGCTTAGTGGGAGCATCATTTGTTTTTCAACAGGACAATTACCTTAAACACACTTCCAGGTTGTATAAGGGCTATTTGACCAAGAAGGAGAGTGATGGAGTGCTTCATCAGATTCATGGTGGGGAGGCAGGTAGCCTAGTGGTTAGAACGTTGGGCCATTAACCAAAAGGTTGCTGGATCGAATCCCTGAACTGACAAGGTAAGAAATCTGTCGTTCTGCCCCTGAACAAGGCAGTTAACCCACTGTTCCCCGGTAAGCTGTCATTGTAAATATTAATTTATTCTTATCTGACTTACCTAGTTAAATAAAGGTTCCATTTTTTATTTTTTTTATCATTTGACCTGGTCTCCACAATCTTCTGACCTCAACCCAATTGAGATGGTTTGGGATGCAGAGTGAAGGCAAAGCATCCAACAAGTTCTTTGCATATGTGGGTACTCCTTCAAGACAGTTGTAAAAGCATTCCAGGTGACTACCTCATGAAGCTGGTTGAGAGAATGCCAAGAGTGTGCAAAGCTGTCAAGGCAAAGGGTGGCTACTTTGAAGAATCTCAAATATAAAATATGTTTTGATTTGTATAACTCTTTTTGTTTACTACATGATTCCATATGTGTCATTTCATAGTTTTGATGTCTTCACTATTATTCTACAATGTAGAAAATAGTACAAAAATAAACAAACTCTTGAATAAGTAGGTGTGTCCAAACTTTAACTGGTGCTTTATGTGTGTCTGCTGCCACAGGTGCGTCAGATCCTTAGTCTCTGTCCTAATCTCACCCACCTGGACCTCACTCAGACTGATGTCACAGACTCCGCCTTTGACAGGTATGCCATTCATAGCCAGACCAATTATGCTGAAGACTACAGGGTATGATTAACTATTGAACTTGTCTCTCTTCTCCCCTAATTGTTTTGATTTCTTTTCACTTATTTTCTGTCAGTTGGTCATCTCTGGGGGCATGTCCATCTCTTGAGCACCTGGACCTATCCGGCTGTGAGAAGATCACTGACCACACCCTGAAGAAGCTGTCCATTTCTCAGAAACGATCTGACCGGCAAGCCAAGCTTCTGAAGAGCCCGCCTCCGATTAGTCTGCTGGATGAGCGGATCCTCCATTTGATGGGGGGAAGCAGGCAGGCCCTGATCTTCAAGCAGCGTATGGGGACACGGTGCAGCAGCCCCTCCAGGGTCTGGGTCCTGGACCCTTCGGAGCTGGCCGACATAGAGGATGCAGCAGAGTGGAACCGCCGCGGGGGAGTGTCTACCCCTGAGGGGCGAGGCTTTGTGGCGACGAAGCCAGGAGGTTTGTGTTGCTGCAGGAGGAGTAGGAGGCGGGGCCTCAGGACAAGCTATAGCACCTCCTACTGGCAGCAGCAGTATGGGCTTGGGGAGGCCTGCTGTGGCCATTCAACCTGCTGCACTGGTGAGATGGCCCTGAGGACTTGTGGAGGGCTGCAGTGTTTGTCTTACACCACCAGGGGCAGTGCATGGGCAGAGTTTTGGACTAAATGCTCCTCTGGGGGCCAGCGGTGCCTGGAGCTTTACAACAGAACTGATCAGTCAGACGCTCGACGCTCGCTGAGATTCCTCAGCCTCTCTGGATGCTATCGGGTTACAGACCTGGGTTTGAGGTAAAACTGCTTGGGATGCTGTTCTTCAAAGAAACGACAAACATACATGTATTATACCTGTGGATAAATTGTGTAAATCTTTTTTTGTGTTATTGATATTGACTGTGAGTAGGTACAAATGATTGTGTATTATATACTCTAAGTGTGTGTGTTTCAGGGCGCTGTCTCAGCGTGGTGGTCTTCCTTTCCTGGAGCATCTGAACCTGTCTGGATGTCTCCTCATCACTGAGGTTGGGCTACAGGAGCTGGTGTCAGCCTGTCCTGCCCTCAATGATGAACACTTCTACTACTGCGACAACATCAACGGTAACGCACACACACAAAACGCACAACGCTAGGGAAAACTGTGGGTAAACACCCTCTTATCAGGCAACGTATTCATACAAGGATATGAGTGATGCACAAGTTGATACATTTTTTACATGTAATTTATTTTACAATACAAACACAAAACGACCACATGTGGACACAATGCATTTAAAATGATTGGGAATGACACAACAACGTTTAACAACGTACTTCCACTGTGGTCTTCTTATTGACGATTATGTAGAGTAAGCCTTTTTTTATATATATATTTTTTTTATATCTGTCTAAAATGACATCTAACTGACTGTAGCTCAGGACCTGAAGCAAGGATATGCATATTCCTGATACCATTTGAAAGGAAACACTTTGAAGTTTGTGGAAATGTGAAATTAACGTAGGAGAATTTAACACCTCAGGATGACAAATCAGAGCAAGATTACTGAATATTAGACAGTTCAGTTAGATTAACAGGAATTTAAGCTTTCTGCCCATATAAGACATGTCTATGTCCTGGAAAGTTTGCTGTTACTTATGTCATTCTAGCCACATTAGCAACAACTGTCCCGGTATAGGGACAACGATCCAACATTTTAAGAAATTGATTGTAAGTTC
Organism: Oncorhynchus clarkii lewisi; assembly: GCF_045791955.1. Classification (NCBI taxonomy): domain Eukaryota; kingdom Metazoa; phylum Chordata; class Actinopteri; order Salmoniformes; family Salmonidae; genus Oncorhynchus; species Oncorhynchus clarkii. Next base: position 28,445,798 of record NC_092150.1, on the reverse strand, counting down.
TGAAAGATTATTGGAAATTACGCTGAAAATGTTTTTCCTCAAGATATTGTATTTAAACAAATCTATAAAAATGCTATGCACAAAAAATGAAATTCCACAACCCACCTGGACCCCTGCTGCGACCCACAAGTGGGTCCCGGTCATTTAATTTTGGCTGTGGATTGTATTAAAGGTGCAATATGCAGAAATGACTCGGCCATTTCCTGGTTGCTCAGATTCTAATAGTTTGTCTAATTTCAGTTTGTGACAAAACAAACAATGTATAGTGTAGAGAATCATTTTACCATCTAAACCGCTGTGAAATATATTTTCAATAACAGAAAATATTGTATTTTCAGCTGTTTTGAAGCTGGTGTACCAGTATGTATACACCTGTTCTGAAAGGCCCAGAGTGTGCAACACCACTAAGCAAGGGGTACCATCAAGCAAGTGGCATCATGAAGACCAAGGAGCATTCCAAACAGGTCAGGGACAAAGTTGTGGAGAAGTACAGATCAGGGTTAGGTTAAAAGAAATATCAGAAACTTTGAACATCCCACGAAGCACCATTTTAAATCCATTATTAAAAAATGGATATGGCACTACAACAAACCTGCCAAGAGAGGGCCGCCCACCAAAACTCAAGGACCAAGCAAGGAGGGCATTAATCAGAGAGGCAACAAAGAGACCAAAGATAACCCTGAAGGAGCTGCAAAGCTCCACAGCGGAGATTGGAGTATCTGTCCATAGGACCATTTTAAGCCATACACTCCACAGAGCTGGGCTTTATGAAAGAGTGGCCAGAAAAAAGCCATTGCTTAAAGAAAAAAATAAGCGAACATGTTTGGCCAAAAGCTTGTGGGAAACGCTATGTCTGGCGCAAACCCAACACCCCTCATCACCCAGAGAACACCATGGTGGTGGCAGTATCATGCTGTGGGGATGTTTTTCATCGGCAGGGACTGGGAAACTGGTCAGAATTGAAGGAATGATGGATGCCGCTAAATACAGGGAAACTCTTGAGGAAAACCTGTTTCAGTCTTTCAGAGATTTTGAGACTGGGACGGAGGTTCACATTCCAGCAGGACAATGACCCTAATCATACTGCTAAAGCAACATTTGAGTGGTGGGCCTAGTCAAAGCCCAGACCTCATTCCAATTGAGAATCTGTGGTATGACTTAAAGATTGCTGTACACCAACGGAACCCATCCAGCTTGAAGGAGCTGGAGCAGTTTTGCCTTGAAGAATGGGCAAAAATCCGGGGTGACTCCGGGATGCTGGCCTTCTAGGCGGAATTGATAAAAAGCCATATCAGACTGGACAATAAAAAGAAAAGATTAAGATGGGCAAAATAATACACTAGACAGTGAAACTCTGCCTAGAAGGCCAGCATCCCGGAGTTGCCTCTTCACTGTTGACGTTGAGACTAGTGTTTTGAGGGTACTATTTAATGAAGCTGCCAGTTGAGGACTTGTGAGGCATCTCAAACTAGACACTCTAATGTACTCGTCCTCTTGCTCAGTTGTGCACCGGGGCCTCCCACTCTTTCTATTCTGGTTAGAGCCAGTTTGCGCTTTTCTGTGAAGGGAGTAGTACAGAGTTGTACGAGATCTACAGTTTCTTGGCAATATCTCACATGGAATAGCCTTCATTTCTCAGAACAAGAATAGACTGACAAGTTTCAGAAGAAAGTTATTTTGTTTCTGGCCATTTTGAGCCTGTTATCAAACCCATAAATGATGATACTCAACTAGTCTAAAGAAGGCCAGTTTTATTGCTTCTTCAGTTTTCAGCTGTGCTAATATAATTACAAAAGGGTTTTCTAATGATCAATTATCCTTTTTAAAATGATACTTAGATTTAGCTAACACAACGTGCCATTACAACATTAACCATGTCTACACTGATCATAAATACAATTTGATGTTATTTTAAAAAATTAGATTTTCTTTCCAAAACGAGGACATTTCTAAGTGACCCCAAACTTTTGAACGGTAGTGTATATAACTCATTTCTATATGAATTTGGTCGCAGGATTAAAGAATCTCTCTATGGGGCTTATCCGGCAAGACTAATAATGAATGTGATTCGATAACCCTCTGTTATAACAATCATACCTAACCTCACCTGGCTGTCCAGCACATTTCCCAGTGTAAGTTCCTTATGTAACAGTCCTGCTGATCTTGTGAGGTGCAAGGTAAGTGGGCCTTCTTTAGGTAGCTAGTCGACGAAATACATTTACTGTTGAGTGTCATAACTTAATGTTTAACTCCATTGTGTAAACAGTACCTTTTGAGATCGTTTCTAAACCAGTCGGAAGAGTGGGCAGTAGCCCTACTTGTGAGGAGTTAAATGTTCTGTTAATAGGTGCATTGGTTTTAACTTGACCAGGCCACTGGAATTTGAAAGCATTCCATTGTCCCTGAAGTGCAAACTCCGCCCAGCTGGTGCACCGGCAAGGTAAAACGAATGGGCACAGCAGTACTATGAGTGAGTGATTGACTGTTCTGACTGTGGCCTCCCTCTGCAGGTCCCCATGCTGATACGGCCAGCGGCTGCCAGAACCTGCAGTGTGGCTTCAGGGCCTGCTGCCGCTCTGGAGAGTGACCTTTGACCTAAGCTTACTTTCTATGAAACCCCCCCTCCCCCCATCTGCACTTTAATCCTCACCTGGGAACATGCCATTTGTTGTATTTTGTCACTTCAGATAGTTTCTACATGAAATGTTAAGTAAAAAGTAGATTCCTGACATTTCTTGGAAACACTAATTTAGAAAATAAAATATATGGGTGTTGGATGAAGTATCTGCAAATGTATATTCTGGTTCCTAATTTTTGTGGTTTTGAGAAGGTGATTTGTTTTACACTTGGTATACGTGAGCACCTAGTACTTGTTTCTGTACAACCGGTATCCTGTCGTTTCTGACTAATTCCACCTCCTCTGCTCCTACTTGCTTGTTTTAGATCACCAATTTGCGATTACTGTAGTCTTACTTGGTTTATTGAAAATAGAGTAGTCAGAAACATCAGATTATTCACTGTTGTGAGGTCCCTTCATAGGAAAATAAGCACCCACGAAATGATTTATTACACACAGCTGACATTTTAAAATATTCATTTTTGTTGTAAATAGTGGTGATTCATGCGGTGGAAGATGCTGTTGCAGCGTAATGGGGTTTGTCAGTGATGGTTAAGAATCTGAGGGTGCTGCACATTTCACTACCAGAGACCACACACACACACACACACACACACTCAACAAAGTTTAAAGTGGTAAATTGGTTGTGGTCCTCTTAACAATTTATGTATATTAATAAAACAAATGTATGATAACGCTATTGAAGAGTTCCTTCATGTAGTGTGCCGCTCATGGTGAAGACTGGTTCTTATGCTGGCAAGTGGCAACCCATGTAAGTTAGATCAGGGGTTCCAACACCTTTTTTTTGTGTTGCTTTGAGACCCAGGTGTCTTGAGGCGCGACCCACCATTGAGCGGTGTAAAAACATACACTGGCCAAAGAATGAGTGAAACATTATTTTGGCAGGAAGGTTTAAAGGTAATATCTTGCAATTGTATACATTTTGGGATGGCGCTGAAACAACATTTTGCAGTTACGATAATTTCCTGCAATTCTAAGCATTTTGACATGGCTAATTGTGTTCTTATGCTCTAACATAACAAAATCAATGGGAGCCTGATTGTCTAGGTTTTATTTTGTTGATTGTAAGTTTTTAAAAGATAGTGGGCTATTAAAAAATATATAGGTCACCCTGGTGGTCAGTTCACTGGTAGAATTGTCAGATGGGTACAGGCATTTCAGGAATAAAGAGTTATTGTGGTTTCTGGCTGCAGGTAATAAATACCCTTATGCAATATCTCTATCAACCTTTTAAATGTAATTCACAATGCTCCTTATCTTTTTCCTTTGTGGCTGGAAACATTTGATTGTTCTGATTTAATATTTACTTAAGTATTTTCCCTTTGTCACTGATCTTCACTGAATCAATGGTAAGGACTGTGAAATTCACCCACATTCACATAAGCACTCCCAGGGCAGAGGGTTACAAAACAATCTGAGATCTAGAATGACCAAATGGAGCCAATTTGAAAAGTAGTCCTACTCTGTGAAACCCACTGTGATTGCTATACATAGCACATTCATTGTCAGGAGACATGGCCTGTTCGAACAATCTGCATGAGAAGTCGTATTGGTTATGTACAATTTCAAAAGCAGAACAATAAAATTAACTTGGGTTTAAAAAAGTGTTTCTGTATGTGTTAGAGGATTCAAACAATGGTAGTATTTCATATAATTAAGCAATAAGGCAGGGAGGTGTGGTAAATTGCCAATATACCACGGCTAAGGGCTGTCTATCACGATGCAACGCGGCGTGCCTGTGTTCAGCTCTTAGCCGTAGTATATTAGCCATATCCAACAGACCTCCGAGGTGCCTTATTGCTATTATAAACTGGTTACCAACATAATTAGAGCAGTAAAAATACCCGTTGTATACGGTCTGATATACCACAGCTATCAGCCAATCAGCATTCAGGACTAGAACAACCCAGTTTATAAAGTACATTATAAACTGGGTGGTTTGAGCCCTGAATGCTGATTGGCTAAAAGCCATGGTCTTTTAACACCTCAAATTACATTGGTAACACGTTTCTAATAGCAATAAGGCACCTCGGGTTTGTGGTATATGACCCGTATACATACAGTGGGAAAGTATTCAGACCCATTGACTTTTTCCACATTTTGTTATGTTAATGCCTTTTTCTAAAATGGATTAAAATGTTTCCCCAAACCTCAGTCTACAAACACTACCCCATAATGACAAAGCAAAACTTTTTTTGGTGCAAATTTATTACAAATAAAAAACGGAAACATATTTACATAAGTATTCAGACCCTTTACTCAGTACTTTGTTGAAGCACCTTTGGCAGCGATTACTGTCTTGAGTCTTCTTGGGTATGACACTACAAGCTTGGCACACCTATATTTGTGGAGATTCTCTGCAGATCCTCTCAAGCTCTGGCAGGTGGGATAGGGAGCGTCGCTGCACAGCTATTTTCAGGTCTCTCCAGAGAAGTTTGATCGGTTTCAAGTCCGGGCTCTAGATGGGGCCACTCAAGGACATTCAGAGACTTGTCCCGAAGCCACTCCTGCGCTGTCTACGCTGTGTGCTTAAGGTCGTTGTCCTGTTGAAGGTGAACCTTCACCCCAGTCTGAGATCCTGAGTGCTATGGAGCAGGTTTTCATCAAGAATCTCTGTACTTTGCTCTGTTCATCTTTCCCTCGATCCTAACTAGTCTCCTAGTTTCTGCCCCTGAAAAACATCCCCACAGCGTAATACTGCCACCACCATGCTTCACTGTAGGGATGGTGCCAGGTTTCCTCCATACTTGACACTTGGCATTCAGGCCAAAAGGTTTAATCTTGATTTTATCAGACCAGAGAATTGTGTTTTTCATGGTCTGAGAGTCCTTTAGGTGCCTTTTTGCAAACAGGCTGTCATGTTCCTTTTACTGAAGAGTTTCTTCTGTCTGGCCACTACCATAAAGTCCTGATTTGTGGAGTGCTGCAGAGATGGTTGTCCTTCTGGAATGTTCTCCCATCTCCACAGAGGAACTCTTGACAGAGCTCCAGAGTAACCATCTGGTTCTCTCTCACCTCCCTGACCATCGCCCTTCTCCCCTGATTGCTCAGTTTGGCCAGGCAGCCAGCTCTAGTTAGAGTCTTGGTGGTTCCAAACTTCTTCCATTTAAGAATGGAGGCCACTGTGTTCTTGGGGACCTTCAATGCGGCAGATATTTTTGGGTACCCTTCCCCAGATCTGTGCCTTGATACAATCCTGTCTCGGAGCTCTACGGACAATTCCTTCAACCTCATGGCTCGGTTTTTGCTCTGACATGCACTGTCAACTGTGAGACCTTATATTGACAGGTGTGAATATATTTAGTATAGTTTTATATAAAAAGGATAACTTTTTAAATGCTTCACTATTAAACATTTTCTGAAATTCACTGAGGAGGATTGTCCTTCTCTTTCTCCCCTAATGAGCCTCCACTGGCCTAATGTTCCCCCTGTACCTTTAGATCTAGCCAGAATGAACAGTGGGCGGATGGTGAATAGTCTATTTCAGTTGGTGTATCAGATATGACAATACAGTGGTATTATAATGCAATCTTTTTCACATTTATTATGACATTTTATCATAATGTATTTTGTGAATCTTCAAGCATTTCCCAGCTATCAATAAAGTGCAGAAGATGTCCAAACTGATACGTAAAGGCACATAGCTTCTGTAAGCATGAGCGAGGCCACTGTCCAATAATTATGTACAGTAAGAAGGACTCTTTAGGCTACTTCTAGACACTTAAGACATAGTATTTGCTTAACATGCGTGATCCTTTGCACTTTTTTATCGACTGTCATTTTTATCCATGCCTTTCCCTAATTTGACCACGTGTCTTGCTATCGGTTATCATATTAGAGGTTCCGTTAGTGAATTATTGCTGATCAAAGATTTGGAGGAAACTAAACCACGGTCGTTCTCTCAGCATGTTAATTTTTCAAAACTTTTGTATTGTTTAGACTTATACTAAAGGTTATTTACAATACAATATTACAATTACATAAAAACAACATCAATAAAACATCCATGCGTAAAGATCAACCTTGTCCAGACCTGTTTGGATAAATGCATGGAGCCATTCAAAGACGCAGTATTACCTTTTTTTTCCCACTAATTGGTCTTTTGACCTATCTGATCAGCTCTGAAAAAGATCTGATGTGATTGGTCAAAATACCAATTAGTGGAAAAAACATAAATTGGGCTGCCTGTGTAAACACAGCCTTTGGGGTCTTACTTAATGTTTCTGTTTTTACTGTGTGCATTAGGGCCTAAGTGTCATTTTTATTTATACTATGCATTACTTGTATTTACATTTTAGTCATTTAGCAGACGCTCATATCCAGAGCCATTAGGGTTAATGCCTTGCACATTGATAGATTTTTCAACTAGTTGGCTAAAACCTTTCGGTTACTGGCCCAACGCTCTTAACAGCTAGGCAACCTACCGCCCATGAATTATTGCTTGTTCTAGTGGTTACCGTCAACAGCTCAGGGAACCTGTGCACCTGGAACAAGTTAATACTAAGGTCAACACTTGCTACAGTGGTCCCTTTTTATTTTTTTTATAACCTTTATTTAACTAGGCAAGTCAGTTAAGAACAAATTCTTATTTTCAATGACAGCCTAGGAACAGTGGGTTAACTGCCTGTTCAGTGGCAGAATGACCTTATCAGCTCGGGGATTTGAACTTGCAACCTTTTGGTTACTATTCCAATGCTCTAACCACTACCCTGCCGCCCCTAACAGTAAGCCTGGCCTGGAGTGCCACCCCAGTATCCGTGCCCCCCTCTCTGGCCAGGCAGAGCCCAGCCGTTGTGTCTGAAGGGCTGGGTCGTTCTGCCTTGGGGTCTGAAGCCATAGTGAGGAGGACATGGAAGGCCGTTATGTGCTTTACCAGGCCCCATCTTCTCCTGCTTGGGCACTGGAGGACTCCACAAAGAAGCAGCTGGGTAGATTACCTGCTATGTGTGGCAATTTTGGGGGAAGGTAGGGGGAAGACAGGTTTCGCTGAGACTACCATCCTCATCTGAGGATGAACCTTCTTAGTCACATTCTCTTCACATTCTCTTCACTAAAATAACTGGCCACTGTGAAAGCATGGTTCTTTCTTCTCTCCACAAAGTGAGTTTTCTGGGCAGATCAAGGTCCTTGTACTGAACACCACTCTCATGGCAGGCCCGCAACAGCTCTGGATCCTCCCTCTGCAACCTGTTCAGACGAATACGACTGAAGTCCTTTGCTGGGGTTGTCAGCAAAGGACACTAAAATTACCCCTAAATATCTCCTTCAGTGTTTTGTACACACATCCAGATACTCAGCTTGTTTGTGGGGTGACTTTTTTAGTGACGGGAGAGATTCTCTGAATATTTAGGGCAATGGGTTCTATAACTGACTAGTTTTTTGTGTGCTCTTGGGCAATGCTGTCTAGATGGAATTTGTATTTGTATTTATTTTTGTCTTACTGAGATTTACTGTCAGGTCCCAGGTCTGACAGAATCTGCGCAGAAGATCTAGATGCTGCTACAGGCCCTCCTTAGTTGGGGATAGAAGCACCAGATCATCAGCAAACAGTAGACATTACAAAAAAATGACCAACAACATCCACCTTGAAGTTCATAACAGCTGCAGCAGCCACTGTCGCCATTGTCACACTACAACAACAAAAGCTAGCTAGCTTTAGCGTGGGAAAACTACTGCTTGCGCCACTGATTATTTTCTCTTGCGCATTCAGTAGAAGGCCTAGACACGTCACTTTCTTTTTTAAATGGTCCCACCCATTGCAAGTCAAAATGTGACTGGTTGCTTCCACAACACTCCAAAATTCTGCTCTAATACAGTTGAATGGCAAAGGCCTTCTGCCCAGCTTCTGAATGCCTAGCTAATGAATGGCTGAGCTAGCTAGCTAGATTTTTCTACCCAGAGAATAACAAAACGATTACCAAAAGAAAAAAATTAAATAATTTATCTTTCATCTCTCTTTGTTTAACCATTTTCTTTTAGTTCACAAGAGGTAAATGTATCTGAGTGAGCGAAACAGCATCCCTCTGACTCAGTATGTGTAGGCCATCTATCTGATGCTGTCTGTTGTATGACATTGTTGCCAACCGTAGCATTGAATGCAAGGGAAGCCATTTGGCTTCTCTTGATAAAAAATAAACAATAATAATAATAGACAAACTGAGTGAGTTCAACTTATGAATTGTCCTGGTCCCCCCCCCCACACATCCCTCATGTCTGTACAGGTTTATTTCCATTTTTATGAGCTAACAGCTCCTCCATAATCACCTGCATACTTTTTATGTGATGAGAGAAGCAATATTCTCTGATGGTAAACAAGATAACAGGAACATAAATTCTTCAAAAATTCTTGAAATCACGCCAAAAAACACATGGGGAAGATTTCAACACATACTGCTCTCAATCAGCTGGACCAGACCACAATGATAATCTATGGGTAGTAGAATTAGATGACTTGATTACTTGGCTGCTGAGTCCGACTATCTGCCATATCTCTAGTGTTTTGCTGGGATATTATAGAGAGAGTAAAGGGTAATGATTGTGCTGATAGGGACGAACTGGTTTATTACAGTCAGTTTCCAATGATAACTTTAACATGTGTTACATTACACTCTCGGTAAACTATAGTTTTGGCATGTCAATTAAGACATCTACTTTGTGCATGACACAAGTCATTTTCCAACAATTGTTTACAGACAGATTATTTCCCTTATAATTCACTGTATCACAACTCCAGTGGATCAGAAGTTTACATACACAATTTGACTGTGCCTTTAAACAGTTTGGAAAATTCCAGAAAATGATGTCATGGCTTTAGAAGCTTCTGATAGGCTAATTAACATAATTTGTGTCAATTGGAGGTGTACCTGTGGATGTATTTCAAGGCCTACCTTCAAACGCAGTGCCTCTTTGCTTGACATCATGGGAAAATCAAAAGAAATCAGCCAAGACCTCAGAAAAAAAATTGTAGACCTCCACAAGTATGGTTCATCCTTGGGAGCAATTTTCAAATGCCTGAAGGTACCACGTTCATCTGTACAAACAATAGTACGCAAGTATAAATACCATGGGAGCACGCAGCCATCATACTGCTCAGGAAGGAGACACGTTCTGGTCACCCCCAAAGCCAATTCCTTTCCTTCCAGTTCTCTACTGCCAATTACTGGAACGAATTGCAAGAATCACTGAAGCTGGAGACTTATATCTCCCTCACGAACTTTAAGCATCAGCTGTCAGAGCAGCTCACAGATCATTGCACCTGTACATAGCCCATCTGAAAATAGCCCGTCCAACTACCACATCCCCGTATTGTTATTTTCTTTTTCTCCTTTGCACCCCAGTATCTCTACTTGCACTTTCATCTTCTGCACATCTATCACTCCAGTGTTGAATTGCTAAATTGTAATTACTTCGCCACTACGGCCTATTTATTGCCTTACCTCCCTTATCTTACCTCATTTGCACACACTGTATATAGATTTTTTTATATTGTGTTATTGACTGTACATTTGTTTATTCCATGTGTAACTCTGTGTTGTTGTTTGTGTCACACTGCTTTGCTTTATCTTGGCCAGGTCGCAGTTGTAAATGAGAACTTGTTCTCAACTGGCATACCTGGTTAAATAAAGGTAGAATAGTTTAAATAAAAAATAAATAAAAACCTGTAACCTCAGTTACACCAGCTCTGTCAGGAGGAATGGACCAAAATCACCCAACTTATTGTGGGCAACTTGTGGAAGGCTACCTGAAACGTTTGACCCAAATTAAACAATTTATAGGCAACACTACCAAGTGGGAATGTGATGAAAGAAATAAAAGCTGAAATAAATAATTCTCTCTGCTATTATTCTGACATGTCACATTCTTAAAATAAAGTGGTGATCCTAACTGACCTAAGACAGATAATTTTTACTTGGATTAAATGTCAGGAATTGTGAAAAACTGAGTTTATATGTATTTGGCTAAGGTGTATGCAAACTTCCGACTTCAACTGTATATCATATCTCCGCACTGGCTGTATAGTACTTGTGCCTTCAACACTAATATTTTTCAACTCTAATACTATTCAATACTTTGAAAAGAGAGTACAGGGTAGATTCATTACTGACTGAGTGCATGTCATTACTTTTATTAATGAAACATATCACTTTGAGATACTTAGACATTTTTCTCCAAACAAACATTGTAAACAAACATTTAAAAAATGTATCTTTCTCACGCCACAATACATAAGCTCATACACACACGCTTGCATACATGTACACCCACATAGTTATATAGTATATAAATAATACATGCTGAAATATAGATACTGTAAATATGTCAAGGGGAGGCTACAAACTCAGCCCTCTCAGTCCTTTATTGAGCGTTATAAGTCACTATGCGTAGTCCTCTGCTAGTGAGTCCAGGTAGTTTGTGTCTGCATAGAGCAGGAATCCAGAGAACAGGCTGTCAGACCACCCTGCTTCTGCAAACAGGCCATTCTGGTCCTTGAAGAAGATCTCCAGCCACACCTCGTCTTCTGGGTTCAGGAACATCACAAGTGACCCAGAGGCCACATCATGGTTTCCTGTGTTGGCATCAAATGTCTTGATGCGGTACTGCCCGTTCTGCACCAGCCCGATGGCCAGATGTTTGTTAGCCAGGGTGATATCATAGGAGAAGTAGTAGATGCCCGGGTAGGCGCAGATGAACTTACCCGTCTCTGGGTTGTAGTGGCCTCCCTCATTGAAGAGGACCTTGTTGAACTTGATAGGTTCCTTCTCAGCAGGGTAACTGCTGGTGATTCCCACAGAGAAGGCTGCTTTAGGCACCAGGCTGCCACACCTGCAGATGCCTGCCGTACCCAGTGGTCCTCGCTGGCCCTTGTCCCCTTTCTTCCCAAGGGGCCCTGGTGGCCCTGGTCGGCCCCCGTCCCCGCATTCTCCATCAGGACCTCTCTTCCCCCCTGGACCCCGGACACCCCGCTCGCCACGTTTACCCATTGGGCCGAGTTTCCCCTTTACCCCTGAAACAGAGAGATACAGTTGGCGATCAGACTGACTGTAATTCTAGCTGTGTATTGCCTTTGACACATTCTATAACAGTAATGGGTGTCACTTTAGACCAGCATTGATGATCTATTTGTAATATGAGTAAGATGATTCTCTGTGCATGTTCAACAATACTATTAGTGAATAGGCTCAGTGCCTCACATTCATCCTCGGTTATTATGTCACCCTTGGAATCCAGCCACAATCTACAGACACTGCTGCACTGACTGGTGTACAGTGTGGTGAGATCTGTGACTGTATCAAACCAAACCATCACACAATACATTTTCTTGGAGCTAGGAAAGAATGGACAGGATGCATGTGTGTGCATGTACTGAATGTCTGCAAAAATGAGTGCTATTCTGATGTGTGTCTGAGAATGCGTCTGTGTGGATTTGCGTGCCTCGGTTCCTTTTAATCTGTAAATCTGTAAAAGAATATCATGCAGAACGCAGGTACTTTGAGCCTGACATTTACGGCTCATTGATATAGTATGTTTTGCATCTGATACTAATGCAGGATTTATCTTAAAGCCAGAATGCTAATTATACCTGGGGTCTCTATTTTTTTCAAAGTACTTCCTGTTTGTGCATGTGCTTTATTTTTTATGGGCCTAATAGTAAAGACATTTATTTTCAGGGTAAACGTGTTTTACCTTTTAATATGACATAAACACAACCAGTCATGATGTTTTCATCTGATTGTCAATTCACTTCAAAAAGTAGGATACCTGCGCGTCCAAACAGTGCACTGTGCACCTGCCATTTGATGAAGGGAAAGAAACAGTTTAGTAATTCAGCTGATGCTCTTATCCAGTGGTGTAAAGTACTTAAGTAAAAATACTTTAAAGTACTACTTAAGTCGTGTTTTGTGGTATCTGTACATTTGGCAACTTTTACTTTTACTTCACTACATTCCTAAAGAAAATAATGTACTTTTTACTCCATACATTTTCCCTGACACCCAAAAGTGCTCGTTACATTTTGAAAGGAAAATGGTCCAATTCACATGCATATCAAGAGAACATCCCTGGTCATCCCTACTGCCTCTGACCTGGTGGACTCACTAAACACCAATGTTTCATTTGGAAATGATGTCTGAATGTTGGAGTGTGCCCCTGGCTATCAGTCAATAAAAAACCAAGAACATTGTGCCATCTGGTTTGCTTCATATAAGAATTTTGAAACAATTGATACTTTTACTTTTGATACTTTTTTGGGTAAATTTTTATCAATTCCATTTACTTTTGATACATACGTACAGATGAAGTCGGACATTTACATACACCTTAGCCAAATACATTTAAAATCAGTTTTTCACAAGTTTTTCTTAGGTCAGTTAGGATCAGCACTTTATTTTAAGAATGTGAAATGTCAGAATAATAGTGGAGAGAATTATTTATTTCAGCTTTTATTTCTTTCATCACATTCCCAGTGGGTCAAAAGTTGACATAAACTCAATTAGTATTTGGTAGCATTGCCTTTAAATTGTTTAACTTGGGTCAAACATTTCAGGTAGCCTTCCACAAGCTTCCCACAATAGGTTGGGTGAATTTTGGTCCATTCCTCCTGACAGAACTGGTGTAACTGAATCAGGTTTATAGGCCTCCTTGCTTGCACACACTTTTTCAGTTCTGCCCACAAATTTTCTATAGAATCGAGGCCAGGACTTTGTGATGGCCACTCCAATGCCTTGATATTGTTGTACATAAGCCATTTTGCCACAACTTTGGAAGTATGTTTGGGGTCATTGTCCATTTGGAAGATCCATTTGCGACCAAGCTTTAACTTCCTGACTGATGTCTTGAGATGATGCGCCAATATATCAACGTAATTTTCCTACCTCATGATGCCATCTATTTTGTGAAGTGCACCAGTCCCTCCTGCAGCAAAGCACCCCACAACATGATGCTGCCACCCCCGTGCTTCACGTTGGGATGGTGTTTTTCGGCTTGTAAGCCTCCCCTTTTTTCCTCCATACATAACGATGGTCATTATGGCCAAAAAGTACGATCTTTTGTCCCCATGTGCAGTTGCAAACCGTAGTCTGGCTTTTTAATGGTGGGTTTGGAGCAGTGACTTTTTCCTTGAAGAGCAGCCGTTCAGGTTATGTTGATATAGGACTCGTTTTACTGTGGATGTAGATACTTTTGTACCTGTTTCCTCCAGCATCTTCACAAGATCCTTTGCTGTTGTTATGGGATTGATTTGCACTTTTCGCACCAAAGTACGTTGATCTCAAGGATACAGAACACGTCTCCTTTCTGAGCGGAATGATGGCTGTGTGGTCCCATGGTGTTTATACTATTGTTTGTACAGGTGAACGTGTACCACGTGGGACCACTTCAGGCGTTTGGAAATTGCTCCCAAGGATGAACCAGACTTGTGGAGGTCTACAATTTTTTTTCTGAGGTCTTGGCTGATTTCTTTTGATTTTCCCATGATGTCAAGCAAAGAGGTACTGCGTTTGAAGGTTGGCCTTGAAAAACATCCACAGGTACTCCTCCGATTGACTCAAATGATGTCAATTAGCCTATCAGAAGCTACTAAAGCCATTACATAATTTTCTGGAATTTTCCAAGCTGTTTAAAGGCACAGTCAACTTTGTGCACGTAAACTTCTGACCCGCTGGAATACAGTGAATTATAAGTGAAATAATCTGTCTGATAACAATTGTTGGAAAATTACTTGTGTCATGCACAAAGTAGATGTCCTAACCGACTTGCCAAAACTATAGTTTGTTAACAAGAAATTTGTGGAGTGGTTGAAAAACGAGTGTAATGACTCCAACCTAAGTGTATGTAAACTTCCGACTTCAACTGTATATTTAAAACCAAATACTTTTAGACTTTTACTCAAGTAGTATTTTACTGGGTGACTTTTACTTTAGTAATTTTCTATAAAGTTATCTTTACTTTTACACAAGTATAACAGAGTACTTTTTCCACCTGTTACGTTCTGACCTTTATTTCCTTTGTTTTGTCGTTATTTAGTATGGTCAGGGCGTGAGTTGGGGTGGGCAGTCTATGTTTGTTTTTCTCTGATTTGGGGATTTCTATGTTTCGGCCTAGTATGGTTCTCAATCAGAGGCAGGTGTCATTAGTTGTCTCTGATTGAGAATCATACTTAGGTAGCCTGGGTTTCACTGTTTGTTTGTGGGTGTTTGTTTCCGTGTCTGTGTCTGTTCACCACATCGTACTGTTTTCGGTTTCGGTTATTCACATTACGTTTATTGTTTTTGTATTTTAGTGTTCAGTTTGTCTTTAAAATAAACATCATGAACACTTACCACGCCGCATCTTGGTCCTCCGATCCTTCTCGCTTCTCCTCCTCAGACGAAGAGGAGGAGGAAAACCGTTACAGAAACACCCACCAACCAAGGACCAAGCGGCGTGGTAACAGACAGCGGCAGCATCAGCAGCAGCAGCGGCCAGCATCACATGACTCCTGGACATGGGAGGAGATTTTGAACAGAGGAGGACCCTGGGCACAGGCTGGGGAATATCGCCACCCCAAAGCAGAGCTGGAGGCAGCGAAAGCTGAGCGGCGGCGATATGAGGAGGCAGCACGGCAGCGCGACAGGTACGAGAGGCTGCCCCAAAACATTTTGGGGGGAGGCACACGAGGAGTGGGGCTAAGCCAGGTAGCAGATCTGAGCTCACTCCTCGTGCTTATTATAAGCAGCGCGTTACTGGTCAGGCACCGTGTTATGCGGTTAAGCGCACTGTGTCGCCAGTACGTGTCCATAGCCCGGTGCGCTCAGGGCAGCCCCCCGAAAGTGTCATGCGAGTGTGGGCATCCAGCCAGGGCGTATGGTGCCTGCTCAGTGTGTCTGGTCGCCGGTACGCCGTTTCGGTCCAGGGTATCCTGCGCCAGCTCTGCGTGCTGTGTCTCCGGGGCGCTGGGAGGGTGCAGTTTGTCCTATGCCTGCGCTCCACTCGTGCCGGGCAAATGTGGGAGTGAAGCCTAAGGGAGAGGTGCGCGTAGTAGGCACTAGATCTCCCGTGCTTACCCACAGCCCGGTTCAACCCGTGCCTGCACTCTGGAGGGTCCGGGCTAGAGTAGTTATCCAGCCTGGGGGAGTGGTGCCAAGGCTGCGCACCAGAGCTCCAGTGCTCCCCCACAGCCTGGTCCTTCAGGTGCCTCCTCCTAACACCAAGCCTCCTGTGGCAGCCCCCTCCATTCGGGACCCATTTCTAGGGTCCCTAGTCCGAGGTCGGCAGCGAGGGTCGCCGTGTTTAGGAGGCCACGGAGGCGGACAATTTGGCGGAGAAAGACTGTGGTGAAGTGGGGTCGACGTCCCGCGCCAGAGCCGCCACCGCGGACAGACGCCCACCCAGACCCTCCCCTATAGGTTCAGGTTTTGCAGCCGGAGTCCGCACCTTTGGGGGGGTGCTGTCACGTTCTGACCTTTATTTCCTTTGTTTTGTCGTTATTTAGTATGGTCAGGGCGTGAGTTGGGGTGGGCAGTCTATGTTTGTTTTTCTATGATTTTGAGATTTCTATGTTTCGGCCTAGTATGGTTCTCAATCAGAGGCAGGTGTCATTAGTTGTCTCTGATTGTTTGTGGGTGTTTGTTTCCGTGTCTGTGTCTGTTCACCACACGGTACTGTTTTCGGTTTCGGTTGTTCACGTTACGTTTATTGTTTTTGTATTTTAGTGTTCAGTTTGTCTTTAAAATAAACATCATGAACACTTACCACGCCGCATCTTGGTCCTCCGATCCTTCTCGCTTCTCCTCCTCAGACGAAGAGGAGGAGGAAAACCGTTACACCACCACTGCTCTTATCCAGAGCGACTTACTGTTAATGTATTAATCTTAAGATTGCTAGGTGGGACAACCACGTATCGCAGGCATAGCAAGTAAACTTTTACTCAAAGTACAGTAGCGATCAGCAAATTCAGCTATCAGCAAAAAGTGTAATGACATTCCGCAATTGTCATTAGGCATAAACTCTTGTAGCCTGAATGAATTGATGCTTCTTGCTGACAAATGAACCATTTTGTATAAAGAAATTGTCTGTCCTGAGCTCATTGGCGTGGGAAACTGTGAGGGCCAGGTTGAAACAATGTTGCAAGGTCGCTAGAGGGCTGGACCCAGCCCAGCTAGCACTTTTGTTTCCTTGGAAGTTGTAGGAAAGTATGCTTTTGGTTTCCCATTGGTTCTGGGAACGAAGCCATAAGTTTCCTGACTGGTCAAATTAAAAGTTTTGTAAATGTTCTGAGAACTGAAGTGAACATTTTTCCTGTTCTGGGAATGTTTATTTTTAGGTTGCAGGGAGGTTCTGAGAACATTTTACTATGGTTCCCTGAAAGTTTTTGGAATAATGTTCTGAGAGCATGTTTCAATAACACTGCTAGCTTAGTTTGGGTTAACTTTTATGAACTCCAAGCACAGATAGGAAACATAAAATTGTATTTGCTTAGGCATTAATTAATCAATCAAACACATGTATTTTTTATTGTGGCATAGAGTCAGTGAGATTCAAACCTATGATCTTCTGTTCGCTATCAAAGTCCACTGTGCCACCAAGACGGAGCTAGCATGCCATGGTTTTTAACTCATACATAGCTATTCATTTTAGTCTATTCAAAAAGACCCAATTTCAAAGGAAACAAGGACTCATTAAGATCAGGTGTGGCCAATTAGTGGGTGCGGCCAACACACCTGAACACACATAAGAAGAGACTTTTGTTGATGCTGAGAACGGAATGTATATGGTTTTAAATAATATTATTAGAAAGTTCTCTGAACGTTACTAAAGTGTTCCTTTGCTTTTTGTGAATAGTTTTCTTAACGTTCTCTGAACAATTTGAGAACATGACTTTAAAATAGAACTATGAGGAAACCTATAGGAAACGTTATGCTGAAGTACTGAAATTCCCACAGAAGAACGTTGTTTCTTAACGTTCTCGGAAGAGCTCAGCAACTATACTGCACCATTCCCAGAGAGTTGTGGTAAGGTTGTATAAAAAATAACCATAGGACAACCACGCTCTCACCAAGCTCTAGGAAACATATGGTTTTCAGAACGTCAGGTTATAGCTGGGAGTTGATAATGTTGCAAGTTGCTAGCGGGCTGGACCTAGTCAATACAATGTTGACAGTTTGCTAGAAAACTCAAGACAGACAGAGAGAGAAACAGAGAGATGAATGCGATTGAAATAACCTGAACCAACTGTAACTGGTTTTAAGGATGACACGGAAGGTGGGGGTGTTTGTTTAATTTAGAAAAAGCTTTTATTTTCATTTTTACCACTGTAGCAGTCCAAAATTGGATTTGAAACAAATATGAGAATGGTTAGAGACCCCATCAAATTTGACTTTTGTTGCATTTAGGGGAGCTCATGTCTCAAGTACTTGACTTAAAGCCATGAAGTACTTGGACGACACTAACAGAGGCAGTGACTTAACTTTGTTTCAGCTTCTATGGCAGCGCTGACCCGTATAAAGTCTTAGACTGAATCACTCCAAAGCAGGAGAACCAGGCATCTAAACAGTGGGGAAAATATAAACACACCCCAAAAAAGGGAAACTGCCTGGGAAGTACAGACACATAGAAATCTTGGATTTAAACCACACCTCACACACAAATTTTGATTTAAACCACACATAACTTTATCTGTCTGGCTCATGGTCTGCCTGGTAAAATATGGCTGTGTAAGACATACAGTGCATTCGGAAAATATTCAGACCCCTTCCATTTTTTCCCCCTCATCAATATACACACAATACCCCATAATGAAAAAAACATGCATTTTTGCAAATGTATAAAAAATAAAAAACTTAAATATCACATTTGTATTCAGACCCTTTACTCAGTATTTTGTAGAAGCACCTTTGGCAGTGATTACAGCCTTGAGTATCGGCACACCTGTATTTTTTGAGTTTCTCACATTCTTCTCTGCATATCCTCTCAAGCTCTGTCAGTTTAGTTGGGGAGCGTTGCTGCACAGCTATTTTCAGGTCTCTCCAGAGATGTTCGATCGGGTTCAAGTCCGGGCTCTGGTTGGGCCACTCAAGGACATTCAGAGACTTGTACCCAAGCCACACCTGCATTGTCTTGGCTGTGTACTTAGGGTCGTTGTCCTGCTGGAAAGTGAACCTTCGCCCCAGTCTGAGGTCCTGAGCGCTCTGGAGCAGGTTTTCATCAAGGATCTCCCTGTACTTTGCTCCGCTCTGTACTAGTCTCCCAGTCCCTGCCGCTGAAAAACATCCCAACATGCCATCAACATGCTTCACGGTAGGGATGGTTTCCTCCAGACGTAACGCTTGGCATTCAGGCCAAAGAGTTCAATCTTGGTATCATCAGACCAGAGAACATGTTTATCATGTTCTGAGAGTCTTTAGATGCCTTTTGGCAAACTCCAAGCGGGCTGTCATGATCCTTTTACTGAGGAGTGGCTTCCGTCTGGCCACTCTACCATAAAGGCCTGATTGGTGGAGTGCTGCAGAGATGGTTGTCCTTCTAGAAGGTTCTCCCATCTCCACAGAGGAACTCTGGAGCTCTATCAGAGTGACCATTGGGTTCTTGGTCACCTGCCTGACCAAGGCCCTTCTCCTCCGAATGCTCAGTTTGGATTCTTGGTCACCTCCGTCCCCCAATTGCTCAGTTTGGCCAGGCGGCCAGTTCTAGGAAGAGTCTTGGTAGTTCCAAACTTCTTCCATTTAAGAATGATGGAGGCCACTGTGTTCTTGGGGACCTTCAATGCTGCAGAAATGTTTTGGTACCCTTCCCCCGATCTGTGCCTCGACACAATCCTGTCTCGGAGCTCTACAGACAATTCCTTCAACCCCATGGCTTGGTTTTTGCTCTGACATGCATTGTCAACTGTGGGACCTCATGTAGACAGGTGTGTGCCTTTCCAAATCATGTCCAATCAATTGAATTCATCACAGGTGGACTCCAATCAATGTTGTGGTGATACTGCCAAATCTGGCCATGTATTGTATTACATGTTGATAGAGCTAATGTAGACCATACGTAAATATACAGTATGAGTCAATATGTGAACTGTGTGGATATGTGTTATGGAGTTATACAAGGTCAGTACTGTACCTGCTTCACCCTTCTCTCCTTTCTCTCCCTTCCTGCCATCTCTTCCGTCTCTTCCTGGGATTCCCATATTCCCATTTTCCCCTGGAGGCCCGTTTGGGCCAGGTTTACCTGGTCTCCCTGGTAACCCCAGAGCACTGCAGATCAGACGAGGCGGAGCTCCTTTCACCTTGGCCTCCAGCTGCTGACCAATCACACACTGGCAAAGAAAAGCCACGGCCACAAACAGCCACATCCTCACCTCTGTAGAGGGAGGGAGGCAGAGAGAGAGAGAGAAGGTATGTAATACACAACCTCAAACATCCACATTCACAAACAGATGACATGCTCTGATAATGGTAGTGTGCATATAAATCTAACAAATCTGAGAACTTTCTTCTAAGTTCTAAATTGAGAAACAGCCCAGTTTAGATTGCAGTTATTAGGTACAAACAGATATGAAGACAAAACAGTCTCCTGGCGGGAGAGGAGCTAGTTCTAGTGTCAGCTAGCCAGAGCAGACAGACTCAGATACAATTGTAGGGACTAGACATTAGACGAGATAGGCATT
The DNA here is from genome assembly GCF_045791955.1 of Oncorhynchus clarkii lewisi. Lineage (NCBI taxonomy): Eukaryota > Metazoa > Chordata > Actinopteri > Salmoniformes > Salmonidae > Oncorhynchus > Oncorhynchus clarkii. The sequence continues at coordinate 28,425,525 of NC_092150.1, read as the reverse complement.
AGTCACAGCACTATAAAACACAGCAGATTCCCCTGTAAAACAACACATGCCTTAAACAGAGCGACAAACACTGAAAGATTAATCAAGATTACACACCTCAACACTTCTGCTGAACTACAGCCACAGGGCCAGATGTGGGTCCTAATGAACAGCGCTGAGTGTTGGACTCTTTCTCTCTCTTTCTCTGTTTTCAGCCCGCCAGTCACAGGTCATGTTTTAGCGGATGCAGTAAGAGAAGCCTTGCTTGGTGCCAAGCCAATACTTTAGTTATGACAACAGCCAAAACAACTTTGTCAGAGCAACCCAATCGGGAAATAACCTTCTAGACACACACAGAAACACAGCCATGTTATCTGCTCTTGGATCCACTAAACACTGACAGTGTGCAATAGCAATAATGTTATTAAAAGAGGTGGATTATTGCGCTATGCAGCAATGAGATCAGTGATGATTTAGAGACAGAAAGAGATGGAACTTAGTTCTGTAAGGACTGGGGTGCACTGGGCTGTATGGAAGGGACATAAGAGAGCACATCATGAACGCCTCTTTCCCTCTGGCACCCACACTGTATCTGGATACTATTTGGTCAAATGTAATAAGTCATAAGGCCTAAATCATACAAATTAAGTTTGACTTAGTTACACACCAAAGGCAAGCACAATTCACTAGGGTTGTTAGATATGCTTAATAACATTAATTATATTCCATGATAATAATACTGTAAATAATGTGCAAAAAACACGTATTGCGGTAATTGTAAGCAGCTGTGGGAAAACTTATTTTGAGTTTACTCCAGCTTCAGCACTTATAATATAGTTAATATATCAGTAATGTAACAGAAACCTGAACCGTAGATTCAGACAGGTACAGATGTTTTTGAGATCTGGAAAATGCTCACGCCTGTAATTCTGCTGTTGTTGTTTTGTGTTTGTGTCTGCTGTTTGTGTATGTGTGGGCTTCTGGGCGTGAGCATATTGGGTCTGTGTCTCTGTCTGTGTTTGTACATCTGCTCCACGTCAGTGTGTCTCTGACAATAGTGCGTTTTTGGGGGGGGGGGTATGTGGATGCTAATGTGTGTTTTGGTCGTAAATATGGTTTACTTCCCATTACACATTGGGTTTCCATGGCTTCTAGTAAAGAAGATGTCAGCTAAGTTTGTTGTCAGATATTAGAGATACAGGATGAACACCATATAATTAGGACTTAGAATACAAGAATGGACATGAACTTTCTTATGATGGTACAATAGGTCAACCATTTTGGAAACAGAGTTGGTAAACCAGTGGTCAGCTAGTGCTGTGATAAGTTATTGTGTAAAACATAATCTGCACAGTATGTTTGTTAGCTAGCTAGCCAGCCAGTCAGGGTTGGGTAGGTTCCTTTCTAATTGTAATCCCTTAAAGTTACTAGTTACCTGTCCAATATTGTCATCAGTAAATTTTGGATAACGTAATCGAATTACTTTCAATTACTTTTGGATTACTTTCCACGTAAGAGGCATTAGAAGAAGACAAAAAGGATCCATCAAATGCATTTGGTGTGTCATCATTAGTGGTCTCTGACTTGTGGTTAGATTCGCTCAGTTGGAAGAAACTTAAACTTGCACCTTTTTTCAATGATGAATTGAATGTCATTGAGTAAACAGAAAGGTGTCATCATGTATTTTTTCTCTTGCAAACATCCTTTCTGAATTTAGAAATAATCCAAGAAGTAATCATTTCATTTTTTCAAAAGTATCTGTAGCCTAATCTGATTACAATATTTTTGCTATTTTTGAAGGTCCCCAAGAACACAGTAGCCTCCATCATATTTAAATGGAAGAAACCACCAAGACTCTTCCTAAATCTGGCCGCCCGGCCAAACTGAGCAATCAGCAATCAACTGACCAAGAACCCGATGGTCACTCTGACAGAGCTCCAGAGTTCCTCTGTGAAGATGGGAGAACATTCCAGAAGGACAACTATCTCTGCAGCACTCCACCAATCAGGCCTTTTTGGTAGAGTGGCCAGACGGAAGCCACTTCTCAGTAAAAGGCACATAACAGCCCGTTTGGAATTTGCCAAAAGGCACATAAAGGACTCTGACTATGAAAAAACAAGATTCTCTGATCTGATGAAACCCAGATTGAACTCTTTGGCCTAAATGCCAAGTGTCACGTCTGAAGGAAACCCGGCACCATCCCTACTGTGAAGCATAATGGTGGCAGCATCATGCTGTGGGGATGGTTTTCAGCGGCAGGGACTGGGAGACTTGAAAAGATTGAGAGAGATATGAACGGAGCAAAGTACAGAGAGATCCTTGATGAAAACCTGCTCCAGATCTCAGACTGGGGCGAAGGTTCACCTTCCAACAGGACAACGACCTAAGCACACAGCCAAGACAATGCAGGAGTGGTTTCGGACAAGTCTCTGAATGTCCTTGAGTGGCTCAGCCAGAGCCCGGACTTGAACCCGATCGAACATCCCTGTGCAGCGACGCTCCCCAGCCAACCTGACAGAGCTTGAGAGGATCTGCAGAGAAGAATGAGAGAAACTCCCCAAATACAGGTGTGCCAAGCTTGTAGCATCATACCCAAGAAGAAGCCACAAGGCTGTAATCGCTGCCAAAGGTGCTTCAACAAAGTACTGAATAAAGGGTCTGAATACTTATGTAAATGTCATATTTCTGTTTTTAATACACTTTTAAATACATTCTCCAAAAAATATAAAACTTGTTTTTGCTTTTGTCATTATGGGGTATTGTGTAAAGATTGATGAGAGGGGAAAAACAATTGTAATTTTTTTAGAATAAGGCTGTAACGTAACGAAATGTGGAAAAAGTCAAGGGGTCTGAATATTTTGCAAATGCACTGTACATGTAAGCCTAATTAGTTAGGCTACTCTCCAAACCTGCACCCAGTTTAAGTGGGATGATCCAATATCTTTTCAAATTTACTGCCAATATGCCAGCATTCCATAAAAATAATGCAGTCAACACAGCCAGACACATGCTGAAATCAGTTCATGATAGGCCAGACAAGTTCTAAATTCAAAAAGTACTGATATTGTATCATATTTTAACACAGTTTTCCAAGAAAACAAACATTGAGACATTTATTATCTGTTTGCATATTTTTTTTGTCACACCTTGATCTGTTTCACCTTTATTTGTGCTTGTCTCCACCCCCCACCTGGTGTCTCCCATCTCCTCTCATTATCCCCTGTGTATTTATGCCTGCGTTTTCTGTTTGTCTGTTGCTAGGTCGTCTTGTCCCGTCAAGTTCTACCAGCGTGTTCCCGTGTTTCCTGTGCTCTAGTTTTTGTTTTTCCTGGTCTTCCCAGTTCTGACCTTTCTGCCTGTCCTGACCCTGATCCTGCCCGCCGACCTGTACCTGCCTGACTCTGATGTGGATTACGACCCTTTGCCTGCCTTAACTTACCTTTTACCTGCCCCTTGAACTATAAAAAACTCTGAACTACAATGAACTTTGAGACTTGTACTATCTGCCTCCTGTGTCTGCATCTGGGTCTTAGCCTGAGCCTTGATCATTTTAGAGGCTGTTATACAGACAATTGGTATAAAACCTGTGTAAACCCTATTTATAATTGTATGATAATATTTTAGGATGACAATAGTTAGGCTATAGTACACAATTTCTGATATATCACATGCCTTACTTTCCTGCATAAGTAAATGCAGGAAATGCATCACCTATGCATCTACTGCCATTCATTCCAATTAGACTGGAATGGATTTCTCCCTGACCACAATGGCTGCCATTTCCATACCATTCTGGAACTTTGAGGGTTAATGACATAGCTGCTCTAGTAATTTAATAGGATCTCTATAATGAACACTCTGTCATGTAGATGGAAGACTTAGAACTTCATGATCAGGGGAATCATAACCCATAGAACATAATATAAATCATCTGTGTAAAACAGTCATACTTTATTCTCACACATGCCAATGCTTTATGGTTGAACACACGCACATACGCGCATGCGCACGCACGCACGCACACACACACACACACACACACACACACAGTGATGTGCATCCTGGGGGTCGTCCTGGGGGTCGTGGGGCCTCATTTATCAATATTACAGAGAAAATATTCTAAAATACTTTGTACAAACGGAATATAGAACGTTCATACGCATAGAAAAAGTGTGATTTATCAAACAATCCTTCGAGCGTCATACGCACACGGTAGGAGATCACCAATGATAAATACCAATTGTTCTCAACCTCAGTGCTCGTACATGGCCTTGGCTAGGGAAGGTTTAGCTAAAAGGGATAAGGTTTTGGTTAGGGGAAGGGTTAGCTAACATGCTAAGTAGTTGCACAGTAGCTAAAAAGTAGTAAGTAGTTAAAAAGTTGCTAATTAGCTAAAATGCTAAAGTTGTCCGTGATGAGATTCAAACTCGCAATATTTGGGTAACCATCAGTCTTATGTAACCATGCCAAACATAACATATCATACTAATTTGAATGTCCAGGATTTACATTTACTATGTTACGTCTAGTCTATGAGACCAGGCTGGAAATGCATCACGTCTCAAATCTTCCAACAGAGGAAGACAGACATCGCTGATTCAATTTCCCATTATCTCAGTCTTTTATAGTGTTTCAACAATGGTTTCACTTTCACACGTACCTCTCATTTAACAAATGACTGTACTTTATATGGATTATTATTGTAACAAATGTACTGATGTGGTCTAATTATATGATATAGCCTGTCATGTTGCACGAATTGACAATGGAAATCGAAAATTTGAACTCTCACATTCACACATTTTCCAACATACAATATACATTATTTTCCCCATTCTCTATTCTACCCTTGACAAACAGTTCCCTTATTCCAGCACTGGGCAATGTGCGTACGCATGGTCATGGCTGTGCGTACATTTATGCACACTCTCAAGCAAACGTTCATATTGATAAATCTCACACTTTGCGTGGAAATGATCCCATGCACGGTTTACACACAGATTTGTGCTGTTTATATATTCGTTTTTCATACAGGTAGACCTACCTCTATTGTACTGATGTGGACTACTACTATTATAAATGTTTCTAGCCTATTCCATTTTCAATCAAATCAAATGTTATTGGTCACATACACATGGATTAGCAGATGTTAATGCGAGTGTAGCGAAATGCTTGTGCTTCTAGTTCCGACCGTGCAGTAATATCTAACAAGTAATCTAACAATTTCACAACAACTACCTAATACACACAAGTGCAAAGGAATGAAGGTGAGTAAGTATGGAGGTTTACTATGAACGTGAGTAAATATGGAGGTTTACTATGAAGGTGAGTAAATATGGAGGTTTACTATGAAGGTGAGTAAATATGGAGGTTTACTATGAACGTGAGTAAATATGGAGGTTTACTATGAACGTGAGTAAATATGGAGGTTTACTATGAACGTGAGTAAATATGGAGGTTTACTATGAACGTGAGTAAATATGGAGGTTTACTATGAAGGTGAGTAAATATGGAGGTTTACTATGAAGGTGAGTAAATATGGAGGTTTACTATGAAGGTGAGTAAATATGGAGGTTTACTATGAACGTGAGTAAATATGGAGGTTTACTATGAAGGTGAGTAAATATGGAGGTTTACTATGAAGGTGAGTAAATATGGAGGTTTACTATGAAGGTGAGTAAATATGGAGGTTTACTATGAAGGTGAGTAAATATGGAGGTTTACTATGAAGGTGAGTAAATATGGAGGTTTACTATGAACGTGAGTAAATATGGAGGTTTACTATGAACGTGAGTAAATATGGAGGTTTACTATGAACGTGAGTAAATATGGAGGTTTACTATGAACGTGAGTAAATATGGAGGTTTACTATGAACGTGAGTAAATATGGAGGTTTACTATGAACGTGAGTAAATATGTTTTTAAGTGTAAAAAAAAGAAGATATATACCAATTATTCCAGGCACTTTGTATGGTGTTTACGTGTGTGGATCCAGCAGTCATGCAAGTGTAGCAGATAACATTGATTGTCTAGGCCTACAGTAGGACTCGCCGTAACACGCAAGTGTCAAGGATGTGTAGGCTACGCTCGCCAAATAGGCTACACGGCAATTGCTAAATGCTTTTAGGAACTTCGGCAGAACATTTTTAACGTAGACCCAGCGAGGTAAAAAAAGACAACGTCGGAGTTTAATTCAATAACAGAGAAGCTGCGAAAAGGAGAGTTGAAAATAAATATAACGGAGGTCCAAAACAGTAGCCTAATGTTTGGGAAAGATTTGGTGAAGTGGTAAAAGAGGATGATAGCAGTGCCGGCGATGTTATGTGTGATGATTGTAAGGCGCTATACACATTTGACACACGATTGGGACTTCAAAATGGCCAGCCAAGGAAAATGCAGGCTACTGGTTCAGATGGGTTAAATAGAATACAAGCCTGGAATCTGGACACTGACTGTAGGTCTATAACTTCTCACATAGCATAATTTAATATGAACTCATGGACAATTAAGGATTTCTTAGAGTAAAACATCATATGTACATTTTGACTTGGGAACAGGAGGGGAGAAATTGATTTCTTTCTTTTAGTGCACGGTTAGGGACTATCTCTAAAGGTGCTATCTTTATCAAATCTAATCTAATTGTATTGGTCACACACATATTTAGCAGATGTTATTCCGGGTGTAGCGAAACACTTGTGTTCCTAGCTCCAACAGTGCAGTAGTATCTAACAATTCAAAACAATACACACAAATCTGAAAGTAAAAGAATGGAATTAAGAAATATATAAATATTAGGACGAGCAATGTTGGACTGGCATTGACTAAAATACAGTAGAATACAGAATATACATGTGAAATGAGTAAAACAGTATGTAAACATCATTGAAGTGACTAGTGTTTCGTAATTAAAATGACCTGAGATTCCATGTCTATGTACATATGGCAGCAGCCTCTAAATTGCAGTGTTGAGTAACCGGGTGGTAGCCAGCTAGTTCTAAAAGCTGAGTACCACAACCAGATAAAATATGCATCCAAGCTGAACTGAAATCTTATCAGAAATATGTTGGGTAGTTTTCACAGCTTTAAATTTCCTTCAAGCTGGTCAAACTGAAATTTAGGCTACCAATACCAGATCAATGTGCAGAGGTACTAGGCTTATCATCTTAGTGATCATAGCACTGACTTAACGTATGGAATGAAGGAACATGCAGATGTTTGATTTGCCAGTTGAATGCTCTTACCACAGGCTTGAGATCTGCTCCTCATGTTGACCACTTGAACGACTTCAAATTATGATATTTGTGTCAATCCTCAGGTCTCCTTCCTGGTCACAGTCCTGTCTCCTTGGTGATGAGAAATGAGGAGAATGTCCTTGGATAACATAGTGTCTCACTCAATCTCTCTGTCTCTCTCCTACCCTCCGCCTGTGTACTCAAACATCTGTGTAGGACTCCCTCTGTCTCTCTGCTCCCTTTCAGAGTCTTGTAAACCTTCCCCTCTCCGTTTCACTCCCACCGCTCCCTCTTTCTCCCTCATCCACTCCCTCTGTCTCCATACAAACTTTCCACAAAGCAAAACAACTATCAACGACTCAAGTTCAGAGTGCAGGCCTGAACACACACCTTTTTCCTCCATAAAGTCAACCATAAAGAGTCAACTCTTCACACCATACATCATTCTTGAGTGTGATTCTTGTAACTCCATGATCATTCAGGTAAAGTACAGTATTAGCTACTCTGAGAAGTTGTAGCAATAGCCACATTTAGCCTCTAGATGGAGCTATATATACAGTAAAAGAAGGACAGAGAGGAGGGGAAATAGGGCCTTTGGTAAAGGAGTGCTGTAGGATGGGATCCTGGCTGGTGTTTGGCTACTGACACACCATTTCTCAGTGGAAACACAGCTAGGTGTTCTGAGTGGGCAAATGACTGTCACGTTTACCCTGGTCATGGTCAAACCTGGCCATCTGTCAAAACTGATCTCAAAACCCAACTATCTTCCCTCGCTCCCACACTCTCTCAGGATGCTTGATGTGCTAAGCAGTATATCATATGGACTGCACAATGATCCTGCCCTTATATTTACTAGTCCCAGTGGAGCCCAGCCTCTGGCTCGGTCAATCTATAACGCAACATTTAATCACTTTTCAAGAAGACTAGATTACATACAAGTAACTGCCAAAATAAAGGAAACACCAACATAAAGTGTCTTAATAGGGTGTTGAGCCAGAACAGCTTCAATGCGCCTTGGCATAGTTTCTACAAGAGTCTGGAACTCTATAGGAAGGATGCGACAACATTCTTCCTCGAGAAATTACATAATTTGGAGATTTGTTGGTAGAAAATGCTCTCAGGTGCTGCAGCAGAATCTCCCGTAAGTGTTCAATGGGTTGAGATCTGGTGACACACACACACACACACACCCTCTTTAAACCCCCTATGCTCCTTAGAGACCCCTCTTTCAAAGTCACTGAGATCTCTTCTTCTAGCCATAAACAATGGGCAACTGGACATTTTTATACATGACCCTAAGAATGATGGAATGTTAATTGGTTAATTAACTCAGGAACCACACCTGTGTGGAAGCACCTACTTTCAATGTACTTTGTGTTAACTTATTTTGACAGTTACCTGTATGTTTCATATCACTCACTACACTCATATTCAGACATACAACTAAAATACTCCTTATGCAGTTAGGCTAGAAAGCAGAGGGTAATTTCTCCCTATATACTGTAGCTTAGTCAAGAATAGCTAAGCAATAGCGATGGCATCCTAAACCAGTGGTTCCCAATGGGGGTACTTGAGAAGACTCATGAGACCATAGGCTTACAGGTTAAATGCATGAGGAGGTACATCAGGAGTACTCCGGGCAAAGAAAAATTCAGTTGGTGGTTCAGTAATCAAAAAAGTTTGTGAACAACTGTCCTAAACATTAGGCAGAGCCATAGAGACAAACACAGAGAAAAACGGCAAGCATGTTGTGTCCGAACAGAATGGGTCTTTATTTATTCAGGAAATGAAAGAAAACAGATTGTAATCAACACACCATTTAAATACAAAACAAACAAACATTTTAATCAACATTATATCTATTTTGCATATCAAAGAACCATTGAGTAATAATTACAATCGGTACACCTCAAACCACTTTTGTGAATCCATACACCAACTCAAATTTAGAAATTAGTTACTTTAACAATATTACAAAGATTTTAGCTTAAAAAATTATTCAAATTAAAATAATATCTATGAAGCCTCTTAAAATTGTATATATTGCCACATACAAATACAAAATAATATCAATGACATACAATATGAAAAATGTTTCAAAGTATTCTACTATTAAATGAAATGTAAAAAATGAAAATGAAATGAAATAGAAATATGCATGAAAAATTATCTCTTTTTGTTAGCAAAACACTATTGAAAATAATTACAATCATTTACATCAGTACAAAGATATCTGGATTTAAAAATAGTTGCAATGAAAAGGGGTTTCTTTTCTGACAGTAAAAAATGACACTGTGGATCAGAAATATGCAAAATATGCAATGAAAAAAATAAATCTGCATTAAAAAGGTTTACACTGTAATTCTTACTTTTTATACAAACATTAGAAACAGTATTGCACGTCACAACACAGAATCGAGGTTAGTCAGCCTTTCAAAATGTGTTATATTCAAGTTTCAGAGCATCTATGAGGAGAGGCACCGCAGGCCTCGATGCAACAGGGGGAGAATCTCAAGTGTCTTCCATGAATATAATAGAACCCTCAATGTTTCTTTCCTTCAATTAAAAGGTGTAAAGCTGAACTTATATATCAACCATTTAGACATATTAAAACAGTTATATAGTAATACATCAATATATACATAATGACATGATTTTTGAAATAGTTTGTTTCTTTTTTTCTTTCAACAGAGCCCGGCTTAATAACATAATTAGAATATTAGGACAACTAAAATATGTATAATAATAACAAACCTATTGAAATAAAAAATACAATCAAAATCAAATAGTTATTTGTCTACTAAAAAGTGAAATAAATATGATTCTTTAAAAAACAAAGACACACACATTCAGTGCCTTCGGAAAGTATTCAGACCCCTTAGGCTTTTCCCACATTTTGTTATGTTACAACCTTACTCTAACATTTATTACATTGTTTTTCCCCCCTCATCAATCTACACACAATGCCCAATAATGACAAAGCAAAAACAGGTTTTTAGAAATATTTGCAAATGTATTAAGAACCTTTACTCAGTACTTGTTGAAGCACTTTTGGCAGTGATTACAGCATCGGATCTTCTTGGGTATGACACTACAAGCTTGGCACACCTGTATTTGGGGAGTTGCTCCCATTCTTCTCTGCAGATCTTCTCAAACTCTGTCAGGTTGGATGGGGAGTGTTGCTGCATAGCTATTTACAGGTCTCTCCAGAGATGTTCGGTCGGGTTCAAGTCTGGGCTCTGGCTGGGTCACTCAAGGCCATTCAGAGACTTGTCCCAAAGCCACTCCTGCGTTGTCTTGGCTGTGTGCTTAGGGTCGTTGTCCTGTTGGAAGATGAACCTTCGCCCCAGTCTGAGGTCTTGAGCACTCTGAAGCAGGTTTTTGGCAAACTCCAAGTGGACTGTCATGTGCCTTTTACTGAGGAGTGGCTTCCGTCTGGCTACTCTACCATAAAGGCCTGATTGGTGGAGTGCTGCAGAGATGGTTGTCCTTCTGGAAGGTTCTCCAATCTCCACAGAGGAATCTCTAGAGATCTGTCAGAGTGACCATTGGATTCTTGGTCACCTCCCTCCCCCAATTGCTCAGTTTGGCCGGGCGGCCAGCTCTATGAAGAGTCTTGGTGGTTCCAAACTTCTTCCATTTAAGAATGATGGAGGCCACTGTGTAATTGGGGACCTTCAATGCTGCAGAAATGTTTTGGTACCCTGTGCCTCGACACAATCCTATCTTGTAGCTCTACGGAAAATTCCTTCGACCTCTTGGCTTGGTTTTTGCTCTGACATGCATTGTGTGTGCCTTTCCAAATCATGTAAAATCAATTGAATTTACCGCAGGTGGACTCCAACAATCATGTTGTAGAAACATCTCAAGAATGATCAATGGAGACAGGATACACCTGAGCTCAATTTCGAATGTCATAGCAAAAGGGTCTGAATACTTATGCAAATAAAATGTCTAAAAACCTGTTTTTGCTTTGTCATTATGGGGTATTTTTTGTAGATTGCTGAGAATTTGTATTAATTTAATCCATTTTAGAATAAGGCTGTAACATAATAAAACGTGAAAAAAGTCAAGGGGTCTGAATACTTTCTGAAGGCACTGTACAAAGTAACAGTGTTCAACATATTACTAAAATTACTCAACAAACAGCACAAGGAGTCAAGTGTTACAGGGCAATGGTGACAATGTAAAAGCGAGCTCTGTTCTGTTCTGAGCAGAACACCAACCACACCACGAACGCCGTACAAGAACTCTCGAGTACAAGTAGGGTGGCTGGTGGCTAAAGGATCCCTCATTTGCTTTGAAGCTGTTGCTCATCATTTTTTGGCTACCATTTTGTAGAGCCAGTCATCATAGCTCAGCACCCTGTTAATTTACAGAGAGAAACACATTCCCTGTAACAACGGGACTCAGATTGAATATATTAGAACGTATTAGATAACTACTTCCTTCACATAGAAAAACCTAAGACCACCGCCTCCGCACACAATTATGAAAAAATTGTATTCAATAAATCATCTGGTAGAATTATAAATAGGTAGAAGTTTGTTAGAACAGAATTGTTCATGAGTAATGAAATGGAGCAAAATAGGTTGTTACCCAAACCACGTCCGCATTGTATCAGCTATCTAATTGCTAGGGTGAAAATGAGTCAAGAATCAAATCATCCAAGGGAAAAGAGAGGGAAATATAGAAAGGGAAGTGCATAATATATTATCAAAAGTGATTAGAGATGCTTGGGACAGGGAGGGGGTCACAAGGTCAAGACGTTAAACAAATGAATGTTCTAATAATACAGTATGTGAATAAACGAACATAAAATCGTATCCCCATAGGGTAGTAACAGCAACACTTGACACCTGACCTACGGATACCAAGGACTCCACACCAGGGCATGAAATACAGAAACACTATGACACAGGAATAACAGGGATATTACCCTGTAGAGATACAGACATGTACAGTACCATACAGCTGATATGCTAATGCACCAGCAGGTCATTACTCACAGAGAGAGGGATTGTCCCTGAAAAGTATTTAAGAGCGATGTCCTCACAGGGTCACAGTTAGAGAAAACAAAGAACACAGTTAATATGTATTCTGCAGACCCAAATGTTTTATTATTATCAGTGAAGGGGTGTGTCTTTGTCATCTTTCACTAGCAGGACATAGAACTTGGCCACTTTCTATAGGTCTGGAGTCTCATAACTAGTAATTACTGTACATCTGAAAGACAGATTTCTTATAGAACAGTTTCACCCAACTGCAAAATTCATAGCCTGATAACACGACCCAGGAACAAATATTGGACAGATGCTTCCTTACGAATCCTTCTCCATGACAACATTTGAACAGCGGTATGGATTAGCCAACTAGTGTAACACATGGCACACTACAACACACAAACACACATCTCCCAGTCCTATGCCTGTAGTTAGCTGATCCAGCCAGGCTACTGTGTGTGTTTTTGGTCTTTTAAGTGCTTTGCTACATTAGAGTAACCACAGTAACTATAAAAAGGTGGGGAGGAAAGGAGGGGTGAAGGCAAAATATTGTGATGTTCTCATTCTCGTATATCTACATTGTTACTAAACTAAAACCTCTGTCCACACACTAAACAAGACCCACACAGACAGCACAGAGACGACACTAGCCACTGACTAAACACCACTCAGCTTCTCAACAGCTTCTTCACTCCTCACAAACCACCACGTCACAAAATGGTGGCATCCACTAGTCTAGAACCAATATAGCATTTTTTTGTATAAGTATGTCGGATCAAACAACGTATCAACATCAATGCATGCAAGATGTTTAAGTAAGTAGTTTTAATGCATTTTTCTTGATCGCCATGGTATTTTGAACACCTGGCTTCTATTGTTTTTGTACATGCTACTCACAGTAGGATTTAGTGGTTTCTGTCATATGATATCTGTTTATGTATGATATCTGTTATATGATATCTGTTTATGTATGATATCTGCTATATGATATCTGTTTATGTATGATATCTGTTATATGATATCTGTTATATGATATCTGTTATATGATATCTGTTTATGTATGATATCTGTTTATGTATGATATCTGTTTATGTATGATATCTGCTATATGATATCTGTTTATGTATGATATCTGTTATATGATATCTGTTATGTATGATATCTGTTTATGTATGATATCTGTTATATGATATCTGTTTATGTATGATATCTGTTTATGTATGATATCTGTTTATGTATGATATCTGTTATATGATATCTGTTTATGTATGATATCTGTTATATGATATATGTTTATGTATGATATCTGTTATATGATATCTGTTTATGTATGATATCTGTTATATGATATCTGTTTATGTATGATATCTGTTATATGATATCTGTTTATGTATGATATCTGTTATATGATATCTGTTATATGATATCTGCTATATGATATCTGTTATATGATATCTGTTTATGTATGATATCTGTTATATGATATCTGTTTATGTATGATATCTGCTATATGATATCTGTTATATGATATCTGTTTATGTATGATATCTGTTATATGATATTTGTTATATGATATCTGTTATATGATATCTGTTATATGATATCTGTTATATGATATCTGTTATATGATATCTGTTTCCTGCATGTGTTGGTTAAGTCTATCCTGCATGTGTTGGTTAAGTCTATCCTGCATGTGTTGGTTAAGTCTATCCTGCATGTGTTGGTTAAGTCTATCCTGTATGTGTTGGTTAAGTCTATCCTGTATGTGTTAGTTAAGTCTATCCTGCATGTGTTGGTTAAGTCTATCCTGCATGTTGGTTAAGTCTATTCTGCATGCGTTGGTTAAGTCTATCCTGCATGCGTTGGTTAAGTCTATCCTGCATGTGTTGGTTAAGTCTATCCTGCATGCACTGGTTAAGTCTATCCTGCATGCACTGGTTAAGTCTATCCTGCATGCGTTGGTTAAGTCTATCCTGCATGCGCTGGTTAAGTCTATCCTGCATGCGTTGGCTAAGTCTATCCTGCATGTGTTGGTTAAGTCTATCCTGCATGCGCTGGTTAAGTCTATCCTGCATGCACTGGTTAAGTCTATCCTGCATGCACTGGTTAAGTCTATCCTGCATGCGCTGGTTAAGTCTATCCTGCATGTGTTGGTTAAGTCTATCCTGCATGTGTTGGTTAAGTCTATCCTGCATGTGTTGGTTAAGTCTATCCTGCATGTGTTGGTTAAGTCTATCCTGCATGTGTTGGTTAAGTCTATCCTGCATGTGTTGGTTAAGTCTATCCTGCATGTGTTGGTTAAGTCTATCCTGCATGTGTTGGTTAAGTCTATCCTGCATGTGTTGGTTAAGTCTATCCTGCATGTGTTGGTTAAGTCTATCCTGCATGCGCTGGTTAAGTCTATCCTGCATGTGTTGGTTAAGTCTATCCTGCATGTGTTGGTTAAGTCTTTCCTGCATGTGTTGGTTAAGTCTTTCCTGCATGTTGGTTAAGTCTATCCTGCATGTGTTGGTTAAGTCTATCCTGCATGTGTTGGTTAAGTCTATCCTGCATGTGTTGGTTAAGTCTATCCTGCATGTGTTGGTTAAGTCTTTCCTGCATGTTGGTTAAGTCTATCCTGCATGTGTTGGTTAAGTCTTTCCTGCATGTTGGTTAAGTCTATCCTGCATGCATGTTGGTTAAGTCTATCCTGCCTGCATGTGCATGTGTTGGTTAAGTCTTTCCTGCATGTGTTGGTTAAGGCATGTGTTGGTTAAGTCTATCCTGCATGTGTTGGTTAAGTCTATCCTGCATGCGCTGGTTAAGTCTATCCTGCATGTGTTGGTTAAGTCTATCCTGCATGTGTTGGTTAAGTCTATCCTGCATGTGTTGGTTAAGTCTATCCTGCATGTGTTGGTTAAGTCTATCCTGCATGTTGGTTAAGTCTATCCTGCATGCGTTGGTTAAGTCTTTCCTGCATGTTGGTTAAGTCTATCCTGCATGTGTTGGTTAAGTCTATCCTGCATGTGTTGGTTAAGTCTATCCTGCATGTGTTGGTTAAGTCTTTCCTGCATGTTGGTTAAGTCTATCCTGCATGTGTTGGTTAAGTCTATCCTGCATGTGTTGGTTAAGTCTTTCCTGCATGTTGGTTAAGTCTTTCCTGCATGTGTTGGTTAAGTCTTTCCTGCATGTTGGTTAAGTCTATCCTGCATGTGTTGGTTAAGTCTATCCTGCATGTGTTGGTTAAGTCTATCCTGCATGTGTTGGTTAAGTCTTTCCTGCATGTTGGTTAAGTCTATCCTGCATGTGTTGGTTAAGTCTTTCCTGCATGTTGGTTAAGTCTATCCTGCATGTGTTGGTTAAGTCTATCCTGCATGTGTTGGTTAAGTCTATCCTGCATGTGTTGGTTAAGTCTATCCTGCATGTGTTGGTTAAGTCTATCCTGCATGTGTTGGTTAAGTCTTTCCTGCATGTTGGTTAAGTCTATCCTGCATGCACTGGTTAAGTCTATCCTGTATGTGTTGGTTAAGTCTATCCTGCATGTGTTGGTTAAGTCTTTCCTGCATGTGTTGGTTAAGTCTTTCCTGCATGTTGGTTAAGTCTATCCTGCATGTGTTGGTTAAGTCTATCCTGCATGTGTTGGTTAAGTCTATCCTGCATGCGCTGGTTAAGTCTATCCTGCATGTGTTGGTTAAGTCTTTCCTGCATGTTGGTTAAGTCTATCCTGCATGTGTTGGTTAAGTCTTTCCTGCATGTTGGTTAAGTCTATCCTGCATGTGTTGGTTAAGTCTATCCTGCATGTGTTGGTTAAGTCTATCCTGCATGTTGGTTAAGTCTATCCTGCATGCGTTGGTTAAGTCTTTCCTGCATGTTGGTTAAGTCTATCCTGCATGTGTTGGTTAAGTCTATCCTGCATGTGTTGGTTAAGTCTATCCTGCATGTGTTGGTTAAGTCTTTCCTGCATGTTGGTTAAGTCTATCCTGCATGTGTTGGTTAAGTCTATCCTGCATGTGTTGGTTAAGTCTTTCCTGCATGTTGGTTAAGTCTTTCCTGCATGTGTTGGTTAAGTCTTTCCTGCATGTTGGTTAAGTCTATCCTGCATGTGTTGGTTAAGTCTATCCTGCATGTGTTGGTTAAGTCTATCCTGCATGTGTTGGTTAAGTCTATCCTGCATGTGTTGGTTAAGTCTATCCTGCATGTGTTGGTTAAGTCTTTCCTGCATGTTGGTTAAGTCTATCCTGCATGTGTTGGTTAAGTCTATCCTGCATGTGTTGGTTAAGTCTATCCTGCATGTGTTGGTTAAGTCTATCCTGCATGTGTTGGTTAAGTCTATCCTGCATGCACTGGTTAAGTCTATCCTGTATGTGTTGGTTAAGTCTATCCTGCATGTGTTGGTTAAGTCTTTCCTGCATGTTGGTTAAGTCTATCCTGCATGTGTTGGTTAAGTCTATCCTGCATGTGTTGGTTAAGTCTATCCTGCATGCACTGGTTAAGTCTATCCTGTATGTGTTGGTTAAGTCTTTCCTGCATGTTGGTTAAGTCTATCCTGCATGTGTTGGTTAAGTCTATCCTGCATGTTGGTTAAGTCTATCCTGCATGTGTTGGTTAAGTCTATCCTGCATGTGTTGGTTAAGTCTTTCCTGCATGTTGGTTAAGTCTATCCTGCATGTGTTGGTTAAGTCTATCCTGCATGTGTTGGTTAAGTCTATCCTGTATGTGTTGGTTAAGTCTTTCCTGTATGTGTTGGTTAAGTCTTTCCTGCATGTTGGTTAAGTCTATCCTGTATGTGTTGGTTAAGTCTTTCCTGCATGTTGGTTAAGTCTATCCTGCATGTTGGTTAAGTCTATCCTGCATGTTGGTTAAGTCTATCCTGTATGTGTTGGTTAAGTCTTTCCTGCATGTTGGTTAAGTCTATCCTGCATGTTGGTTAAGTCTATCCTGCATGCACAAACATGCATTTTAATTTTCACATTCTATTCTTCCATGGCAATGAGTGTTTGAGTGCAGACTGCATTTCATTTTCAAGATTACGGTTTACAGATGCTGTTAATATATAACACCTATACATCTATTCATATATTATGTATAGCAGCAAAGCTTCTAATATAGCTTGTGATTCAAAATGTTAAATAGAGTTAATACAAACCAGATTCATATTTATAGTTGTATTTTTTCAGGTCAAAATGAGAGCAAAAATAATCCTATAATTTTTGTACCTCTTCCACAATAAGGAAAAAGAGAACATAGCAACAATGAACAATTAAAGTTTGTTTTGTGGCAGAAGTGTATCCCTTTTACGCTTCCTATCATTTTGCTACCTTTGGTAAATGACCTGGGGCAGGTGTCCAGATTATCAAATCAAGGTTTTCCCAGAAACAAGGGCACGCTACACCCACTAGGGGGTGGCTAGCAGCAGACAAACAGACAGACAGACAGACAGACAGGCTACCCCCATGCAAAGACATTCTCATATCTACGTTAAATCTCACATATAAAAATAATTTGAAAAACTACAAAACATCTATCTCTTTTTAAATATCCTCTTAAAAAACATGAAGGTACCACAAAAAAAGTTGTTAGAGCCTGAGATGTGAAAGGGGAGGGGGGGGTTTGGTGAAAAACTGAGGCTTGTAATGTTTGGCTGCTACAAAAGATAGATATATTGTATACTGTTATGTACTCTATACTGATAGCTTACGGTAAGAAGCAGGGCGATGACACTTTTTCCTGCCTGGCGATGTCTCTCTTCCTTGACTGTTGCTTCTGACCATGTCTCCATAGCGACATGTGATCGCGTTTATCTTCAGTTCCAGCGGAAGTGAATTTGCCTTGGGCGGTCAGCCCCCTCTTTGACCAGCGGCTTGTGGAACTCTCGGCCGGCGCGGGAGTGGATGTTAGCCCAGCAGAACTCACAGTAGTACTGCAGGCAGGTCACGTTGGCGCAGAAGAAAGGGGCAAACTTCCCCCCACAACGCGCCCCCTGGCACTCATCACAAAGCTGGTCATCCAGAACATAGGGCTTCACCTCCACCTGCAGGGGTACAGGGGTACAGGGGTACAGGGGCATGGAGGGGATGAGAAGTGGAATACTCAGACACAGCACAGATACATACACTGAGTGTACAAAACATTAGGAACACCTTCCCAATATTGAGTTGCACCCCGTTTTTCCCTCAGAACAGCCTCAATTCGTAGAGGGATGGACTCTACAAGGTGTCAAAAGCGTTCCACAGGGATGTTGGCCCATGTTGACTCCAATGCTTCCCACAGTTCTGTCAAGTTGGCTGGATGTCCTTAGGGTGGTGGACCATTCTTGACACACACAGGAAACTGTTGAGCGTGAAAAACCCAGCAGCGTTGCAGTTCTTGACAAACTCAATCCAGTGCGCCTGGCACCTACCACCATCCATACCCTGTTAAAATGCACTTAAATATTTTGTCTTGCCCATTCACCCTCTGAATGGCACACACACACAATCCATCTCAATTGTCTCAAGACTTAAAAATCCTTCTTTAACCTGTCTACACTGAAGATCATAGCTTTCCCCTGGATTCACCTGGTCAGTCTATGTCATGGAAAGAGCCTGTGTTCCTAATGTTTTGCAAGCTCAGTGTATACTGAGAAATAGGATAAGGATAATATAGGATAAGTGTATATTTGACCGGCAGACAATCTGCAGTATGGCGGCGGACGGTATTATGCTAACCCAACTTTTATGCCTTTCCATAACCCTGACCTTAACCTCAGCGAAACAACCTAAATTTAACCTAAACCTGACATTTGTTCCTAAACCTAACCTTAATTAATTTTGACCAGTATGCATAAATTAAGTTTTTGTTCTGCCTGTCGAAAATCCAAATAATATACCTATAAAATAATAGTGTGGATGTAAATACATTTAGCATACAGCATGTAAATACACTGAGAAAGCACAGATATAATGCTGGTATACATAGTGAGAGATGAACATGCTACTATACAAACAAGGACAGGGTTGAGGCTCTGTGAGATTTAAAGACAAAGGAGTCAGCGCTGAGAAATGGAACTAATTCAATTAGCACTAACAAGCATTCTCTTCTCCATAGCAACCACCGTCTAACTATCTGCGTGTGATGCTGAGGGAACACACACACTCTTTTCCTTTGAACCACAAATCCTCAGGAGGACTGATCCTCTCACACGCTCCCTCTCTTACTCTCTCTCTCTGTTCATCCCTAGAAAATCATGAGGAGAACGTCTCTGACAGGATTGTGTGGTTAATGAGAGGGAGCGGTAGGTGGGAGGGAGGGAAGGATGGCAGGGAAAAAGGGAGAAAGGCTATACCCGCTTGTCAATGTCTCCATGTTGCAGCTGGACGAATCTGGCGCTGATAGCAGCGATGTAACTCTGCTGATTGGAGAAGGCCACGCGCCCCGCCCCTTTTGGGTACTTGAGCTCTGGATCGGTGTCGATGCCAGCATAGCAGACCCCCCCATAGAGACGGTCCATAATCATGGCCAACTCCACTGGAGAGAGATGAGAGAAAGAGACAGAACAGAAGAAACGAGAGAGAACGGGGGGAGGAGATGGGGAGGTGACACATGAGTAGGTGAGATGGGGAGGGGCAAGAGCGAAAGAGTGGAGGAGGGGGTTGTCAGATGAATTTTACGATATGTGATTACACGGGGGAAACATTGCCAGCATTTCAGACGGCCCATATTACTTCAAACACAACATCTGTTTATCTATTTACCATCACCAACATGAACATACCGATCCAATTACATACTGAGTAGATCAACTAGAGCAGCGCTGCCCAACCCTCTACTTGGAGAGCTACTGTCCTGTAGGTTTTCACTCCAACCCTAATCTAGCACACCTTAATAATTAGCTGGTTGATAAACTGAACCAGGTTAGACTTGGGTTGGAGTGAAAAACTACAGGAGCGTGGGAGAGCTCTGTGATAGAGGGAGATTGTGTGTGTGTGTTTACCTGCTCTGAGAGGGCGTGGAACGCCTCCTACGAAGATGGTCTTTCGAGGATCCAGAGCCTGAGAGCCGTCCATCACAAAGTCACTGTCACTCAGGTTCCATGGACGAATCTGGACCTAGAGACACACACCCGTACACACATATCCCATACATTTAATCATTGCCAGATAGAATTACACAGTGTAGGTGTTGCTAGTCTCACAGATGTCCTTGCTGGTGGGAATGGCCCAACAGAGAGCTGGGTTTGTGTTGGACTCACAGGCTTGTCTTTGATGGTGGGGCTGGAGACACAGAGGTAGAGCTTGCCGTCCTCCTCCATGCAGGCCTCGATCAGAGCCTGCACTGAGCTCTCCTCCTGGAACAGCAGGAAGGCGTAACCTAGGCAACACACACAACACACTCTCAGGGGACAGCACCTGGAAAGAATATCCAATAGTGGGGGAAAATACTGCTACAAATACACTGAATTATTCCAATTTGACCAAGTACTATATATACAGACTATGTAGGTAGTCATAATGGAAAGAGAATGTGGGTTAACTTAGCTGTGCTGTCTCTTCCAGCAGTCACAGGGACTGCATTGATAGCTACAGGCCATATATATACAGTATACGGTGCTAAAACATACCTTTATGACATACTGTACCTTTATGTCAGTTTCAGTTAAAGGAATTCTGAGCAGAGCTTTACCTTTCGGGGGGAAGTAGGATTTGCTCTCAGCCTTGTGTGGCCAGTCCACAACCAGGTGGCCAAAACGACGGAAACTGTTGGTGATCTCATCTGACCAGAGAAAGATAGAAGGAGCAGGGAGCAGGGAGCAGGGGGAAAGAAGAAGGAACCAACGTGAGTAAGATCAACTGTTCACACCACCATATAAACTGGCACAGACAAGCTGTCACTGAACTAACACGATTGTGTTATGCTCTTCCTCCTCTCACCTTCATCTATGTCAGGGGGAAGGCCGCCCACAAACACTTTGCGGGAGAAACGCTCAATGCGCTCCCCGTTTGGGTGGGGGTAACAGTTGGTGTCAAGCCCTGGGACGCCCTGGTTACCGTGCCCGTCATCAAGGAGAGTGTCTTCAATTGGGAACAGGGACGAGCGGCCTTGAGAAGAAGAGGTCAGAGGTCAGACCGCATAGACAATGACATCCACATAGATACACACAAACATACATACAGTCACATCACAAGGCACCCATACTTCTGCTGTGCACATTCAATATTTGGGGGTTTGTAAACAACAGAAGCAACCAATGGTTCTGTACTATCTGTTATAACACCCAATGACAGTTACTAGATTGAACACTCGTGGAGCCCAATTGCTTAATGTTATGTATCTCAGAGGAGGCTGGTGGGAAGAGCTATAGGAGGACAGGCTAATTTTCATGGCTGGAATGGAATAAATGGAAAAGTATCAAACCTATGGACACCACATTTTTGACTCTGTTCCATTAATTCCATTCCAGCCATTACAATGAGCCCTTCCTCCTATAGCTCCTCCCACCAGCCTGCTCTGAAACACTTCTCGTTTTATAATGAATCACATGATAAATGCAAAGGGTCTATAACAACATGTGCCATGGCTGTTGACAACTGTCATCAGGCTTTGTGCTTTGTAGCTACAATGTAAAGTATAAACATGAAGTGAAAGAGGATTATGTGCAATCTAGTATAGATATGCTGTAAGACCAAGACACGCAACCATGAATTCTCCAGCCAGAGCTCTGTGACTGACTGACAGACAGCAGACAGAGAGGACAGGATAGAGATCTGGTAAGAAAGCAGTAGCAGGGGTTAGAGTAATGGACTGAGGAAAACCTATGGTTTACTGAGTCTGAAACCTATAGCAATGTGCTATGTCTGGATGTAAACACATATGGTGCAGCACAGTGACCTGTAACATAGTACAATCAAAAACCAAAAGCAAATGCTGGTACAAGAAGCAACTGCTTGGGACACCACGTATTATTCATACTAAATCTTTTTTTTTTTTGTCTCCCACATCAGTTAAAGGCCCAATGCAGTCGTTTTGTATCAATATCAAATCATTTCTGGGTAACAATTAAGTACCTTACTGTAATAGTTTTCCATTAAAATTGAAAAATATATACATTATACATTACACAGATCTATAGAAAAACTATTCTTCAAGGAAGAATTTTGCTAGGACTGTCTGGGAGTGGTCTGAGTGGGAGGGAAAACTTAAAACTAGCTGTTATTGGCAGGAAGGTTTGGAGCTTTGTTATTGGTCTATTAACCAATTTACCGCCTGGTGATAACACCAGGCAAGCAGAAACTCCCGCCCGTGCAAACACACTGATTAGAGGGTCCTTTGTGGATTGTATTTTCAACTAGTAACTATCAGGAAATAACTCCGATTAAAAAAAGACACACTTTTACAGTGCTAGTTTCATCAGCTGTTTTACAATATGATACAAAACACAGGAAAAAAATATCATTTTGACTGAACTGAGCCTTTTCACGGTTGGTGATGAGTCATGCTGACGCTAGAAACACTGAATTGTTTGTATCCAGACTGGTAGCTGCAGTTCAGTAGCATTAAACCATGCTGTGTAGTGTATGTACACGCAACACACATGACATGACACAGACTGCACGTCACATGAAGGCGGCTTTACCTCGGCGTCTCCCATAGCTCCTTGCTGTACGTAAACAAAGTAAAGAGTGGTTTTATGTCTTGCAGACATTCCTCGCAAAGTAAATCACCCACAGACCTGGCTGGTACTACTGACACTACAGAGCAATCAAACTATGGCCCTCTAGTACCTAGTACCATGATTTACCCCTACCCCCTTTTATCTCCTCCTCATCTGACTGCATGGTTGGAGTATCATAAAACCTTATTATGGTCACAAGATTGTCATTACGTTTCCCTCCACAGTTTTTATGCGAGTAATGTCATTGTGTATCAAAAAAAGTGTCATGGAAGTGTCCGTTTTATAAACGCTGACAGATCATTTGTTCGTTCGACATAGTGGGATCTTTTTGAGTCGTTAAAATGAATTACGCAACAAATTGTGGTGGAAATGATTACTTGCGCAATTGTAGATAGAATAACTAGCATGTGGAGGTACATTTGCTGTCATGCGAAGCTAGTGGTCCTCCCACTGCAACTTGGAAATGCATGCACAGTTTAGGCTACAGTGTGGTGAAAGTGCACGGTGATGAGCTTGATGCTCCTTTCCAATAAATATTGAGGGTCTTAATTTGTTTCAAATTAAGTGGCATGATGATCAGTGCTTAGCTGCCAATTAACAAATACAAATGCTCTTATCCATCTCATCATATAACCTAACCTGTCCAGCACTTACGAAAACATATTGCAGTCAGAGTGCAGTATAACTGCAGTACACTGCAGTATAACTACAGTGTGCTGCAAATACTGTGTCTAATATAACACTGTTTTTTTTTTTTAATTTTGCAGTATAACTGCATTCTGCAATTACTGAGTCCAAAATACCACAGTCGACTGCAGTTACTGCACTTTGACTGCAGTTTCAAAGCGAACTGTTCTCTGAGAGCAGAATGTGCAAAAAACGAGATTGGGCAAATTTGTCTTAGACTTAGACAACTAGGCATTTCACTTCATCGTGCGAAGGACACTATTAAACATTCCTCTTGGACATACAGGACTTCATTATCTTAAGCCACTGTAGGATTACAGCAACAATGCATATCCCTCATGAGGTTTTTAGAGTTGACATGATGGCTGACTTTGTCCTATAGATTCTATTTACATATATAACAGGAGACATGTTTACTACACTGTTACTACTGTCTACTGTCAGTCTAACTGACACCCACAGCACAGCATAGGAGAACCAACACTACTCATTAAACAAAGCAACCCAGAAGTTCAGAAAAGTGTCAGAAATGTCCATTCTACACATACTGTCTAGCCTGCTTCTCGAACTAGCCTGGTTAAGCGTCCCCAATGTGATAATCATGATATGGAAACATTTACACTGAAAAGGAGATGGAAAAAGAGACACAAGCTGGCGTTGGCCAGGAGAGATAATTACCATTGAGCATGAGCAGGCTGTCGGCTCCAGGGTGAGGGCATCCCACACGGCCTGACATTAGAGAGAGACACACACAACACACACACACACATACACACAGGGATGAGACTCTCAGCAGATGGAGAGGCCAGGGCGAGGCCATCACGGGCACGGCCATGTATATGGAGCAGCAGCACCCTTGTCACATGGCTATAGCCTACTGAGCTGTAGTGTCAGAAACAGAACACAGAACAATACCCTGTTGATCCATGGAGACAGCTTGATATATATATATAGAACTTGCTTAGCATGTTAAGCTACAGAGAATGTTACCTAGAATGCAATGCAAAACCTGAATCACTTGCTATTATGTAAACATCGGCAATGTAAACATCGGCAACTTCCTGGTTATCTAAATGTTTTATCACAAAGTAAAACCCTGAATCAATTTGGGTTAACCCTAATGAAGTATCAGAAGCAAAAGTCAGTTATTTAATGGAAAGAACCTCAGACGTGTGAACAGAGAAAGAATGCATACCGGCAAATGATCTGATCTCCAGTTGAAAAAGAAGCAACCCTTTTCCACTGCCATGTTAGCATGGTACATCTCCCATGCCCAATTAGCTAAGCTAATTTCTAAAGCCCTGTTAGGTTTGTGCTTGCCTTCTGCTTCTGCTCTGTTAGCTTAGCCCTGTGCCTAGCAGTCAGGGCTATAAATGGCAAAGACCACCCTCCCCTACTGTCCCCTCCCCTCCACCCTCCTCTCTGCACTCCTCTGGCTGTCACATGCTGTGTGTGAATGTGCGATCATGTCTAAATTTAGTCTGTTTCCCTCTGGTTCTCTGTGCTGTGAATACTGGCCTATGTCGGCAGAGCGATGGGTCAGTAACCAGAAGGTTGCTGGTTCGAATCCATGAGCCAACTAGGTGACGAGTCTGCTGGTGTGCCCTTGAGCAAGGCACTTAACACTAATTGTTCCTGTAAGTGGCTCTGGATAAGACTATCTGCTAAATGACTAAAATGTCTGCTCTATCTGCTCCTGCAGGCTAAACAAGAAATTCAACTCAAGAGTCCTGGACAGGTGGAGTACAGGACACTGGCTGTGAGAATGACATTGCTATCTAGACTAGTAAATAACTAGTAAATAATTAACAATAATTATTGTGCTGTGTACTGTAAATGTAAAATTGTCTCCCAGTCTCTGCCATATAGGCTTAGGAGCCTCCTGTCCGTGGTTTGGGGGAGTATGTTGAAGCCAGTAGGCTTAACCATGTGTGTAGCTAGCCAGGAGTCATTTTACACTGACTGCAGTTTACCTGGATGGAGTCTCTCCTCAAGATCCAGCACCTGGGCCAGCCCTGTCACTCTACTCCTGGGCCAGCCCTGTCACTCTACTCCTGGGCCAGCCCTGTCACTCTACTCCTGGGCCAGCCCTGTCACTCTACTCCTGGGCCAGCCCAGTCACCCTACTCCTGGGCCAGCCCAGTCACCCTACTCCTGGGCCAGCCCAGTCACCCTACTCCTGGGCCAGCCCAGTCACCCTACTCCTGGGCCAGCCCTGTCACCCTACTCCTGGGCCAGCCCTGTCACCCTACTCCTGGGCAAGCTCAGTCACCCTACTCCTGGGCAAGCTCAGTCACCCTACTCCTGGGCCAGCCCTGTCACCCTACTCCTGGGCAAGCTCAGTCACCCTACTCCTGGGCAAGCTCAGTCACCCTACTCCTGGGCCAGCCCAGTCACCCTACTCCTGGGCCAGCCCTGTCACCATACTCCTGGGCAAGCTCAGTCACCCTACTCCTGGGCCAGCCCTGCCACCCTACTCCTGGGCCAGCCCAGTCACCCTACTCCTGGGCCAGCCCTGCCACCCTACTCCTGGGCCAGCCCAGTCACCCTACTCCTTGTCCCTTTGAGGAGTGTCCTACCCTATCCTATCAGGACAGAGAGTGCTGCCAGGCTGCCTGACTCCTGTCTGTCAGTGTGCCCCAGGTTAAGCAGTAGCAGTAGCAGCAGGATCAGGGCTGTAAGTTAATTTAAAGGCACAGCCGGTGGTGGCAGTAATACTTACTCTTACCAGGGAGAACATAAGCAGCTCGCGCTGGGGAAAACAACATGCCTCAAGGAGGGAGCAGGAAGCCTGTCAGTTCCTTGGGAAAGAGTATGCTGCGCCTCAAATGCATTCCCCCTAATCACCATTATCCGCAATCACAATGCCCTTCCCCATTATACAGTGAGTAAGTACAGTGAGTATGAGAATTAACGACGGTGGGGAGGGAGTAAATAAGTAGTGTCTCACCCTTCATTGGATCCTGCTCCGCCCGCATGATGTCAATCAGAGAGCTTTCAAGTGAGTGCATGTTTAGAGTGTCGTACATTCTAGATCGATCCTGAGGGGAGAGAGGGAGAGAGGGAAGGACAGAGATATGAAGGCTTAAACAACTGGGAAAAAAACTGTCAAACTGAAACACACACATACAACAACTGGAACCCTGCAGTGGTCTGGTACATACTGTAGGCATGGGTAAGCCTGTGGGTGTGGCTTAATATTCTGGACAGCACATCCATGGATAAAAAAACGAATCTGTATTTATTCCCTTCAGGGGTACTAAGGTATGCTTGTGAGCAGAATGGGCCCAATGATGGATTCACCAGGAACTCTGGAGCACGTCAGTCAGTCAGTCGGTCGGTCGGTCGGTCGGACGGACGGACGAAACCAAATCCAGGGATTTAACCCTGAGTACTTGCTGGGATGGGGGTTATTACGAACTCATCAGAGGGACAATAATACAGACCCCTGTACAGTAGATCTAAACCAGAGCCCACTCAGGGCCTTTAGAAGAAAGACTTAGAAAATGGTTTATACAGATCTGTGCCCTCTCCCGGTTGAGAACAAGAGTCAAGATAGTAAAAGGTCATATCAGCACCTCTCACAACTTAACATTTACACTATTATCTAATTAGACAATAAAAACATTTTCTACGTGCCGAACATGCTAGACGTATGTTCATCACATAGCCAGACCACCACTCAACAGTACTCCACACACTACTTCTCCACAGACAGGATTGAAAACACTCATCTAAAAGTGGTCCAGTGGTCAATCTGTGTGTGATTTTTAGGCTAATGTTAGGCTAACGTTTACTGCCTGACTCTGAGGCATAAGTCAGGGCCCCTGACAGTAAGAGGAAGGGCAGAGAGAAAAGGCCATTGGTTGGATAATACCAGATTATTACAGGCAGACCGGCCAGGTTCCCTCCAGGCCTGTTTATAGCTGGGCTTTACACAGAGGAAAAAACAACATGGCCGTTAAATATCATATAGCCTGTCATCGGGTGGACATTCTAGTTTATGTGATGCTGTAGCAACTGTAGCAACTGAAGGAGTGTTGCCACACTGTCACCGAATAAGAATGTAGTACAGGTCTGTGTAGTATAACATCCTTTATATGGTATGACATATCTTATGAAGGATTTATAAAGGCATTATTATGGAATGATCGAAGCGTGTAGGAATGTACACTCCACCGAATAGGCAGTAGGTCACCTCTCTTTCTCTCCCAGTGCCAGCATACACCCCTCTCTCTCTCCCTCTACATATCTCTGTCAATGACGTTCACATCATGATGAAGCACAAATGCAAAAAGCCCTATCCAAACATAACACAGAGGAAGGAAGGAAAAGAGAGGAGACGTGTATGGAATCTGAGGAATTGCTAGTCGGACACTGTTTATGGAAATGAACAATTCATGGAGCCTCGCCTGCTTCCTGGAAGAGGAAGAGCAGAGCCATGACAGAAGGGAGAAAGTGATGAGGGGATTACTTTGAAAAATAGATCAGGGGAATAACTAGCGTGTTTTTCCAGTCTCCACCTGGGAAAATACAGTATGGTGACGGTGGCCCACCCAAAGATCCTTTCTTAAAGCCTTCTGCCTCCAGTTTCCCCCTTTTGTACTTAAAAGGTCAGAACTGTGCTGTGCATAATTAGATGACATCAGTTATGGGTCTTGAAGTATGTGTACATAGAGCTATAACAACTCCCATCCTGAAATAGACTCAGGTGAAACCTGCTAAACGTGGTGTTAAAGTAGCTTTAAAGCAGCCCTACTCCCTGACACCTCCCACTATGGCAGAAATAAATAACACTGCTCCCGTCTGATTGAAATGGTAATTCTGCTCGTCATCTGGGAGTGACATTGATTCTCAGCTGTGTGTTTTCTAAAGAGCCCCTTTACACTTTCCCCCTTCCTCTCTCCCCCCTCTGCTCCCTCCCGGCTCTCTGTCTTCCTCTCTCCCCCCTCTGCTCCCTCCCGGCTCTCTGTCTTCCCCTCTCCCCCCTCTGCTCCCTCCCGGCTCTCTGTCTTCCCCTCTGCCTCCTGCTTTGCTTTCTCTGTCTGGCTTTCTGCGTTTGATGTTTGTCGCCTTCCTGCTCCTTCTTTCCCACAATCCTACACTCTGAAACACTCTGCACTTTGAAAACAGGGCTGTGAATATTAAACTGTCCCATTCCCATCATTTAAACTGTTCTTCTGTCATCCCTGCTCTCTCTCTCTCTCTACCTTTCATCGACCACTCTCTCTCAAACACCCACTCTCTCACTCACGCTCTGGCTTCAATATCTAATTCAGGAAATAATTCTGTAATCCTATGAGTCCGGCCCTATTTCACTCACTGCATTAAAACCCTTTTACACTACACCCACCAGTATACAGTACACACACACACACACACACACACACACACACACACACACACACACACACACACACACACACACACACACACACACACACACACACACACACACACACACACACACACACACACAGACCCCTGTAAATTTACACTGAGTGTACAAAACATTCGCAACAGCCTCAATTCGTCAGGGCATGGAATCTACAAGCTGTCAAAGCATTCCACAGGGATGCTGATCCATATTGACTCCAATGCTTTGTTGTGTCAAGTTGGCTGGATGTCCTTTGGGTGGTGGACCATTTTTGATACACACGGGAAACTGTTGAGCGTGAAAAACCCAGCAGCGTTGCAGTTCTTGACACACTCAAACTGGTGTGCAAGGCACCTACTACCATACCTCGTTCAAAGGCACTTAAATATTTTGTCTTGCCCATTCACCCTCTGAATGGCACACATGAATGTGCTGAATGGCACACAATTCATGTCTCAATTGTCTCAAGGCTTAAAAATCCTTATTTAACCTGACTTCTCCCCTTCATCTACACTGATTGAAGTGGATTTAACAGGTGACATCAATACGGGATCATAGCTTTCACCTGGATTCACCTGGTCAGTCTATGTCATAGAAAGAGCAGGTGTTCCTAATGTTTTGTAGGTTTAAAGCAGCACTCAGTCTATGCTTACTGAGAAAAACACAGACACCACAGTCAAAGCACGTACCTGGAGAGGCATAAGCGTGTTACTGTTACTGTCTGTTCGGAACATGTTCTCCTCAATCCAGGCCTTGGGGCCCATGGGGCCGGCGGAACGGGGGAACTTGGGCGGTGCGATGACGTTACTGGAGAAGGGTTTTTTCATGGGGGAGACCTGGCTGACAGAGCCCGGGATGCCCATGCCTCCACCACGACGGTGGTCCCGACCCCAGGACATACCACCAGAGCTCCAACCACTCCCCTGGTGACTGCCCCCCCAGGGAGATTGCTTCACCATGGGCTAGAGAGAGAGAGAGAGGACGGGGAGGAGTGGATAGAGGCTGAATGTGAAATTGTATTCATTGTTGGTATTTTGTGTGTTTCTTTTGATCCTGTGTTTCCCTCTGCAACAGCCTACAATGACCTGGTTCTGTGGAGGGGTTGGAAGGGTAAGAAGATTTAGGGCTTTAAGACTAATACAAAGTATCCCGTGCACACTGACACCACCAACATCCATTTCTCTCTCTCTCTCTCTCTCGCTCTCTCTCTCTCTCGCGCGCGCTCTCACTCACTCTCTCTCACCACACAACAATGACATTTACATTTGAGTAATTTAGTGGACGTTCTTATCCAGAGCTACTTAAAGTTAGTGCATTCATCTTAAGATAGCTTGGTGGGATAACCACATATCCCAGTCATAGTAAGTACATGAACCTCTCCCTCAACGTCAGAAAGACAATGGAGCTGATCGTTGACTACAGGAAACGGAGGGCCGAGCACGCCCCCATTCACATCGGCGGTGCTGTAGGGGAGCGGGTCAAGAACTTCAAGTTCTTCGGTGTTCACATTACTAAGGATCTTTCATGGTCCACATACACCAACACAGTCGTGAAGAGGGCATGACAACGCCTCTTCCCCTCAGGAGGTTGAGAAGATTTAACGATCCTCAAAAAGTTATACAGTTCTACAGCTGCACCATTGAGAGCTGGCGGCATCACCACTTGGTATGGCAACTGCTTAGCATCTTAGCACCGACTCGGTATTGGTACCCCGTGTATAGAGCCAAGTTATCGCTGCCCATTGTCTATTCATTATTATGTGTTTTACCTTTCTATTATTTCTCTATTTTCTTTCTCTGCATTGTTGGGAAGGGCCCGTAAGTAAGCATTTCACTGTTAGTCTACATCTGTTGTTTCTCTCTGCATTGTTGGGAAGGGCCCGTAAGTAAGCATTTCACTGTTAGTCTACATCTGTTGTTTCTCTCTGCATTGTTGGGAAGGGCCCGTAAGTAAGCATTTCACTGTTAGTCTACATCTGTTGTTTCTCTCTGCATTGTTGGGAAGGGCCCGTAAGTAAGCATTTCACTGTTAGTCTACATCTGTTGTTTCTCTTTCTGCATTGTTGGGAAGGGCCCGTAAGTAAGCATTTCACTGTTAGTCTACATCTGTTGTTTCTCTCTGCATTGTTGGGAAGGGCCCGTAAGTAAGCATTTCACTGTTAGTCTACATCTGTTGTTTCTCTCTGCATTGTTGGGAAGGGCCCGTAAGTAAGCATTTCACTGTTAGTCTACATCTGTTGTTTCTCTCTGCATTGTTGGGAAGGGCCCGTAAGTAAGCATTTCACTGTTAGTCTACATCTGTTGTTTCTCTCTGCATTGTTGGGAAGGGCCCGTAAGTAAGCATTTCACTGTTAGTCTACATCTGTTGTTTCTCTCTGCATTGTTGGGAAGGGCCCGTAAGTAAGCATTTCACTGTTAGTCTACATCTGTTGTTTCTCTCTGCATTGTTGGGAAGGGCCCGTAAGTAAGCATTTCACTGTTAGTCTACATCTGTTGTTTCTCTCTGCATTGTTGGGAAGGGCCCGTAAGTAAGCATTTCACTGTTAGTCTACATCTGTTGTTTCTCTCTGCATTGTTGGGAAGGGCCCGTAAGTAAGCATTTCACTGTTAGTCTACATCTGTTGTTTCTCTCTGCATTGTTGGGAAGGGCCCTGTTAGTCTACATCTGTTGTTTCTCTCTGCATTGTTGGGAAGGGCCCGTATTTTCACTGTTAGTCTACATCTGTTGTTTCTCTCTGCATTGTTGGGAAGGGCTCATTTCACTGTTAGTCTACATCTGTTGTTTCTCTCTGCATTGTTGGGAAGGGCCCGTAAGTAAGAATTTCACTGTTAGTCTACATCTGTTGTTTCTCTCTGCATTGTTGGGAAGGGCCCGTAAGTAAGCATTTCACTGTTAGTCTACATCTGTTGTTTCTCTCTGCATTGTTGGGAAGGGCCCGTAAGTACATTTCACTGTTAGTCTACATCTGTTGTTTCTCTCTGCATTGTTGGGAAGGGCCCGTAAGTAAGCATTTCACTGTTAGTCTACATCTGTTGTTTCTCTCTGCATTGTTGGGAAGGGCCCGTAAGTAAGCATTTCACTGTTAGTCTATATCTGTTGTTTCTCTCTGCATTGTTGGGAAGGGCCCGTAAGTAAGCATTTCACTGTTAGTCTATCTGTTGTTTCTCTCTGCATCTGTTGTTACATCTGTTGTTTCTCTGCATTGTTGGGAAGGGCCCGTAAGTAAGCATTTCACTGTTAGTCTACATCTGTTGTTTCTCTCTGCATTGTTGGGAAGGGCCCGTAAGTAAGCATTTCACTGTTAGTCTACATCTGTTGTTTCTCTCTGCATTGTTGGGAAGGGCCCGTAAGTAAGCATTTCACTGTTAGTCTACATCTGTTGTTTCTCTCTGCATTGTTGGGAAGGGCCCGTAAGTAAGCATTTCACTGTTAGTCTACATCTGTTGTTTCTCTCTGCATTGTTGGGAAGGGCCCCGTAAGTAAGCATTTCACTGTTAGTCTACATCTGTTGTTTACCAAGCATGTGTTGATTACATTTACATTTGAACCTCAGATCTATTAGTCACACGCATGCAAACACACACACTCACACACACAGTGTGGGGTTTATTGAATAATGTCATCCCTGCCTTACATTGGCCCGGGCAGCTCTTACATGTTCTGGGAGCACAGGGACGCATTTGTTTTCATCATCATAGCTGCTTTTATGCACTTCTGTATAGTAGGCTAACTAACATGTAATAATAACATATTCATAACCATGGCCTGAGCCTAATACAATCTAGGAGTGACATTGATGTGCACTAATTTACATTAGCTTTACAAACAAGTATTATATGAATATCTCCCACCCACTCTAACAGTTTCTATATATCTGTCATTTTAAAGGATCAATCCTCTATTCTATGGGGATCCTGGTTATGGTTTCCGTGTCAACAGATGCGTAGAGAGGACTGGAGATAGCTCACCTGGTGGTGGTGGTTGTAGTTGTTCCTCTGCTGCAGGAAGACGCCTTGCTGGTGCTGATGATGGTGCTGGGGGTGCATCTGGGGGCTGACTGGGGACCGGCGGCTCTGCTGCGTCTGCTGAGGGGCGTTGATCTGGTGCGAGAACGGACTGGTGAAGCCCTGCACGTTAAAGCCCGGGCACGGATTAGCCGACACCGGAGAAAAACTCTGGAAGAAGGCTGGGTTGATGGAGGAGGGGATACCGGGATAAAAGCTGTTGTCTGGCTCGGTATGAGCCATCTGATTAATCGCGTTTGCGTGGTGGATAGGGTTGGCCGAGTTGGAGACGGGTGGTGGCGAGCTGGTCTGAACCGACCACGGGGTTCCGAATCCATGGAGTGGAGGTGAAGCTGAGCCACCACTCGGGTTCTGCATCTCTTGGTTCTGGAGGTTTGGAAAACCGCCCCCGAGACTTCCGGCCAACATATTGCCGGTGCCACTGTCATTGCCGTTATTTATATGGTGGGTGATGAGGGAGTCCATTTGTATCTGAACCTTGTTTGGATTTACGGAAGTGGGCGATGGCGACGCGACAGTCTCCACATCGGCTTCAACCTCCCCCACTGGCGAGCCGCTGATTCGTCCGGGGCTGGTGTCTGTGCTGCACGCGGGTTTGGTGGAGACTTGAGCGGTGAAAGGCTGGCTCAGCGGCAGGTGACTGAATTTCCCTTGGGGTAGGGGCGACTCAGTGCATCCAAACTCTAGCTGATGTATTTTCCACTCGTGCTGAAGGTCAAATATAGACTGTGTAGGGCAAAAATGATCTTGACCAAAATCTGGATTCTGGTTCAGGTGGTTGTAGTTGGAAGTGAGGGCTCCCAGCTGGTTGTCGGTTTCATTTGGTTGCTGTATCCCGGCTTTATTGATTGTGTTGTTTTTTTCTGTACTACTTTTCCTCTGTTGGCGGGGGTCGTTGTTCGGTTGTCACCCCCACAGGCTCATCCTGCATGTTTTGCCGATGCGCAGCAACTGACAGGAACAGTGGGGACAAGGCGGCGACGCTACTGTGCGAGACCAAGGGCGAGCCGGGGCGCAACTGGCGGATGGAAACCGGAGAAGAGGAGGAGCAGATATTAGAGTGCGTCCGTCGAGGAGTAGAGCGGTGTCCAATGGTCGCTGTCTGTAATAAACCAAAACGTAATCACCCATTTATTTATCTACAAATATGGATGAACGCAGTTGTCCATTCCTCCGCCTAGAACAACATAGGAGAATGTGCAGAATAGATGCGTCGACAGATAAATAGTCTACGAGAGATGAGGGGTTTGTCTCTGTTTGGTCGGCGTTTTCTACAATTAATATTTGTTTCTTATTTTAAACACGATGAATCTAAGCCCCTATTTATTCATGTTAAAGTTAGCCTTATATTGTAGCCTCCGAAATCCAGTCCTGACCGACCGTATACCCCCTCCTCTCGATACCGGCTGTACTGCTGCGGAAGAGGATTAAAGGTCTCGATGAAGTCTACGTCACGACCGCATCAAGTTCTGTTCTATCCCTTGCTCCGCCCTTTTTAGTGAATGCTGCTGATCGCTTCTACCGGGGCCGAACTGCAAACGCCGCATAAATCTTTCATTTTTCACAAGGTCCAGTAGCCTACTTCGTCATGATGTCCTGATTATTACGCTTTAAATTACACTTATGAGTTTGTCCACTGCAGGTTTGGGCGGAATGGGAACATCCAGTCCTATGTGTCAGATATCCATCAGATACCCCATCTCCTCCATCATATGCTTTATTCCTATTGATGTTGTGTCACACATGGACTAAAAGCATGCATTCTTGCCTAAAGAGATTGAATATATAGGCCTTAAACAGGTAATTAACTGTTTTGTGTCCAGAGCAGCTGTCATAGAACAGGGCCAAGTTGCATAAAACATTTCAAGTGTCCCTTCAATATGTAACTTTTTGGG
Source organism: Oncorhynchus clarkii lewisi (assembly GCF_045791955.1). Lineage (NCBI taxonomy): Eukaryota > Metazoa > Chordata > Actinopteri > Salmoniformes > Salmonidae > Oncorhynchus > Oncorhynchus clarkii. Next base: position 28,390,697 of record NC_092150.1, on the reverse strand, counting down.
CGACCCAAACAAATTCACATAGGAATGTGAGTTATAGATTTGTCATTCTCATTGAAAGCACCTCTAAGAAGCAGTAGATATGTTCTATGTGTGCTATTTCTATGCTTCCTGATCTTAAGTTTTGTTTTTGCTTTTACTTTCAGTTTTGTACACCAGCTAAAAAAACAGCTGAAAATATAATATTTTTGGTTATTGAACATATATTTCACAGCGTTTTAGATGGTTTTGTCACATAAACTGAAATTTGGCGAACCATTCGTATTTTAGCAACCAGGAAAGGGCAGTGTAATTTCTGCATGTTGCACCTTCAATGGGTTACCTAAGGAATCATTTCCCCTTACCTAAGGTAATTGTTTATGGGTGTTGCCATAGCCCCTCAAACATTTCCTTAGGTAAGGGCATAATTTAAGGGTTTTACAAGTTACCATGGAGACAACCTGATTCACTGAATGAAACCTCATCAAAGATTTTTTATTTATTTTATTTTACCTTTATTTAACCAGGTAGGCAAGTTAAGAACAAGTTCTCATTTACAATTGCGACCTGGCCAAGATAAAGCAAAGCAGATCAACACATACAACAACACAGAGTTACACATGGAGTAAAACAAACATACCATCATTAATAAAGTAGAAAAATAAGTCTGTATACGATGTGAGCAAATGAGGTGAGATAGGGGAGGTAAAGGCAAAAAAAAAGGCCATGGTGGCGAAGAAAAAAACAATATAGCAAGTAAAACACTGTAATGGTAGATTTGCAGTGAAAGAATGTGCAAAGTAGAAATAAAAAATTATGGGGTGCAAAGGAGCAAAATAAATAAATAAATACAGTAGGGGAAGAGGTAGTTGTTTGGGCTAAATTATAGATGGGCTATGTACAGGTGCAGTAATCTGTGAGCTGCTCTGACAGCTGGTGCTTAAAGCTAGTGAGGGAGATAAGTGTTTCCAGTTTCAGAGATTTTTGTAGTTCGTTCCAGTCATTGGCAGCAGAGAACTGGAAGAAGAGGCGGACAAAGGAAGAATTGGTTTTGGGGGTAACCAGAGAGATATACCTGCTACAGGTGGGTGTTGTTATGGTGACCAGTGAGCTGAGACAAGGCAGAGCTTTACCTAGCAAAGACTTCAAATCAAATCAAATGTATTTATATAGCCCTTCGTACATCAGCTGATATCTCAAAGTGCTGTACAGAAACCCAGCCTAAAACCCCAAACAGCAAGCAATGCAGGTGTAGAAGCACGGTGGCTAGGAAAAACTCCCTAGAAAGGCCAAAACCTAGGAAGAAACCTAGAGAGGAACCAGGCTATGTGGGGTGGCCAGTCCTCTTCTGGCTGTGCCGGGTGGAGATTATAACAGAACATGGCCAAGATGTTCAAATGTTCATAAATGACCAGCATGGTTGAATAATAATAAGGCAGAACAGTTGAAACTGGAGCAGCAGCACGGCCAGGTGGACTGGGGACAGCAAGGAGTCATCATGTCAGGTAGTCCTGGGGCATGGTCCTAGGGCTCAGGTCCTCTGAGAGAGAGAAAGAAAGAGAGAATTTATAGATGACCTGGAGCCAGTGGGTTTGGCGATGAATATGTAGCGAGGGCCAGCCGACGAGAGCATACAGGTTGCAGTAGTGGGTAATATATGGGGCTTTGGTGACAAAACGGATGGCACTGTGATAGACTGCATCCAATTTATTGAGTAGGGTATTGGAGGCTATTTTGTAAATTACATCGCCGAAGTCGAGGATCGGTAGGATGGTCAGTTTTACGAGGGTATGTTTGGCAGCATGGGTGAAGGATGCTTTGTTGCGAAATAGGAAGCCAATTCTAGATTTAACTTTAGATTGGAGATGTTTGATGTGAGTCTGGAAGGAGAGTTTACAGTTAACCAGACACCTAGGTATATGCAGTTGTCCACATATTCTAAGTCAGAACCGTCCAGAGTAGTGATGCTGAACGGGAAGGCAGGTGCAGGCAGCGATCGGTTGAAGAGCATGCATTAGTTTTACTAGCATTTAAGAGCAGTTGGAGGCCAAGGAAGGAGAGTTGTATGGCATTGAAGCTCGTCTGGAGGGTTGTTAACACAGTGTCCAAAGAAGGGCCAGAAGTAAACAGAATGGTGTCGTCTGCATAGAGGTGGATCAGAGACTCACCAGCAGCAAGAGCGACATCATTGGTGTATACAGAGAAGAGAGTCGGCCCAAGAATTGAACCCTGTGGCACCCCCATAGAGAATGCCAGAGGCCCGGACAACAGGCCCTCCGATTTGACACACTGAACTCTGTCTGAGAAGTATTTGGTGAACCAGGCGAGGCAATCATTTGAGAAACCAAGGCTATCGAGTCTGCCGATGAGGATGTGGTAATTGACAGAGTCGAAAGCCTTCGCCAGGTCAATGAATACGGCTGCACAGTATTGTTTCTTATCGATGGCGGTTAAGATAACGTTTAGGACCTTGAGTGTGTCTGAGGTGCACCCATGACCAGCTCTGAAACCAGATTGCATAGCGGAGAAGGTGCGGTGGGATTCGAAATGGTCGGTAATCTGTTTGTTGACTTGGCTTTCGAGGACCTTAGAAAGGCAGTGTATGATAGATATAGGTCTGTAGCAGTTTGGGTCAAGAGTGTCCCCCCCTTTGAAGAGGGGGTGACCGCAGCTGCTTTCCAATCTTTGGGAATCTCAGACGACACGAAAGAGAGGTTGAACAGGCTAGTAATAGGGGTTGCAACAATTTCGGCAGATAATTTTTAGAAAGAAAGGGTCTAGATTGTCTAGCCCGGCTGATTTGTAGGCGTCCAGATTTTGCAGCTCTTTCAGAACATCAGCTGACTGGATTTGGGAGAAGGAGAAATGGGGAAGGCTTGGGCGAGTTGCTGTGGGGGGTACAGTGCAGTTGACCGGGGTAGGGGTAGCCAGGTGGAAAGCATGGCCAGCCGTAGAAAAATGCTTATTGAAATGATCATTTATAGTGGATTTATCGGTGGTGACAGTGTTTCCTATCCTCAGTGCAGTGGGCAGCTGGAGGTGTTCTTATTCTCCATGGACTTTACAGTGTCCCAGAACTTTTTTGAGTTTGTGTTGCGGAAAGCAAGTTTCTGATTGAAAAAGCTAGCCTTGGATTTTCTAACTGCCTGTGTATATTGGTTTCTAACTTCCCTGAAAAGTTGCATATCACGGGGGCTGTTCGATGCTAATGCAGAACGCCATAGTATGTTTTTGTGTTGGTTAGGGGCAGTCAGGTCTGGAGAGAACCAAGGGCTATATCTGTTCCTGGTTCCAAATTTCTTGAATGGGGCATGCTTATTTAAGTGAGGTGAGGAAGGCATTTAAAAAAAATAACCAGGCATCCTCTACTGACGGGATGAGGTCAATATCCTTCCAGGATACCCAGGCCAGGTCGATTAGAAAGGCCTGCTCGCTGAAGTGTTTCAGGGAGCGTTTGACAGTGATGAGTGGAGGTCGCTTGACCGCTGACCCATTACGGATGCAGGCAATGAGGCAGTGATCAATGAGATCTTGGTTGAAAACAGCAGAGGTGTATTTAGAGGGCAAGTTTGTTAGGATGATATCTATGAGGTCCCCATGTTTACTGCTATGGGGTGGTACCTGGTAGGTCCATTGATCATTTATGTGAGATTGAGGGCATCTAGCTTAGATTGTAGGATGGCTGGGGTGTTAAGCATGTTCCAGTTTAGGTCACCTAGCAGCATGAGCTCTGAAGATAGATGGGGGGCAATCAGTTCACATATGGTGTCCAGAGCACAGCTGGGGGCAGAGGGTGGTCTATAGCAGGCGGCAACGGTGAGAGACTTGTTTTTAGAGAGTTGGATTTTTAAAAGTGTAAATTCAAATTGTTTGGGTACAGACCTGGATAGTAGGACAGAACTCTGCAGGCTATCTCTGCAGTAGATTGCAACACCGCCCCCTTTGGCCGTTCTATCTTGTCGGAAAATGTTATAGTTTGGGATGGAGATTTCAGAGTTTTTGGTGGTCTACCTAAGCCAGGATTCAGACACGGCTAGGACATCCAGGTTGGCAGAGTGTGCTAAAGCAGTGAATAAAACAAACTTAGCGAGGAGGCTTCTAATGTTAACATGCATGAAACCAAGGCTATTACGGTTACAGAAGTCATCAAAAGAGAGCGCCTGGGGAATAATAGTGGAGCAAGGCACTGCAGGGCATGGATTCACCTCTACATCACCAGAGGAACAGAGGAGGAGTAGGATAAGGGTACGGCTAAAAGCTATGCGAATGGGTCGTCTAGGACGTCCGGAACAGAGAGTAAAAGGAGGTTTCTGGGGGGCGATAAAATAGCTTCAAGGTATAATGTACAGACAAAGGTATGATAGGATGTGAATACAGTGGAGGTAAACCTAGGCATTGAGTGATGATGAGAGAGATATTGTCTCTATAAACATAATTGAAACCAGGTGATGTCACCTAAGACAGCTAACGATTGGCGGGCCGCAGATGGGCGTTCAGGTAACGTCGCGACGGAGGGGCCAGTTGGATAACGCCCTCAAAATCAAATCAAATCAAATCAAATGTATTTGTCACATACACATAGTGAATGCTTGTGCTTCTAGTTCCGACAATGCAGTAATAACCAACGAGTAATCTAACCTAACAATTCCAAAACTACTACCTTATACACACAAGTGTAAAGGGATAAAGAATATGTACATAAAGATATATGAATGAGTGATGGTACAGAACGGCATAGGCAAGATGCAGTAGATGGTATTGAGTACAGTATATACATATGAGATGAGTAATGTAGGGTATGTAAACAAAGTGGCATAGTTTAAAGTGGCTAGTGATACATGTATTACATAAAGATGCAGTAGATGATATAGAGTACAGTATATACATGTACATATGAGATGAGTAATGTAGGGTATGTAAACATTATATTAAGTAGCATTGTTTAAAGTGGCTAGTGATATATTTTACATCAATTTCCATTTTTAAAGTGGCTGGAGTTGAGTCAGTGTGTTGGCAGCAGCCACTCAATGTTAGTGGTGGCTGTTTAACAGTCTGATGGCCTTGAGATAGAAGCTGTTTTTCAGTCTCTCGGTCCCTGCTTTGATGCACCTGTACTGACCTCGCCTTCTGGATGATAGCGGGGTGAACAGGCAATGGCTCGGGTGGTTGTTGTCCTTGATGATCTTTATGGCCTTCCTGTGACATCGGGTGGTGTAGGTGTCCTGGAGGGCAGGTAGTTTGCCCCCGGTGATGCATTGTGCAGACCTCACTACCCTCTGGAGAGCCTTACGGTTGTGGGCGGAACAGTTGCCGTACCAAGTCCGACAGGAGGCTCTCGATTGTGCATCTGTAGAAGTTTGTGAGTACTTTTGGTGACAAGCCTCGGGCAGATAACGTCGGTAGTCCAGTCGTGAAGGCCCGGTGGGGCTCCGTATTGGCAGTAAAACGGGTCCGGATAGGTAATTGTAGCCCAGGAGTGGCTGATGGAACTCTTCAACTGGCTAGCTCCGGAATAATTGATGTTTGCTCCGGGACCAACGTAAGCCAATAGTCACTCGGATAGCAGCTAGCAAGCTGCAAGATCCAGGTGTAAATTATATAAGATAAAAGATATCACATTTATTTTGGGAGATCGCAAAATAGAACTTCTACATTCATGACAGGAGAAACAAATTGACCCTTAACTTGTTTAATTAATTTAAGGGGAAAATTTGCCGTAAAATGTTTTGTGTAACTGACTTAAAGTTAAGGAAAAACACAAGGGGAAAATGCACTTTAGATGTTTTATGCAACCGGGCCCAGGCCTTAATCATGACCAATGATAGTCCCAATTTTTGCACCACCCTGCTGCACCTTCAGCACCTCATCTCACCCCTTCCTCTCAGGCCAATGAATATGATGAACTATTGCAGCCAACTTTGCAGTGTCAGGGGTGTGAGCATTTGGGTCTGGGCAGATGAGATGTAGTCGGTGTTTGTGTGTGTCTGTAAGTTTAAAATATATGTTTTAATTGAGAGGTAGGCATTGGTCTGAAGCTGAAAAGTAAGGAAATTCATAGCAGTAGCTCAAAGCTGTGTGCTGGAATGCCTTGGTAGAGCATGGGTGAAGTAGGCATTGTGATGCTCATGTGAATTTCTTCTCTTTTTCGGGTTCAGACCAATGCCTTCTTCTCATTTAAAACATAGTTTTTGCTTTTAATGTACATGTTTTTTTTTTACACCAGCAGGTGATTATTCAACATTATTATACAACATTATAATACAGCATAACACAGCAATAAAAGTACACAATAATGACAAATGGAAACATAAATAATGTAGTTCTTAATATTTATTTAATATTAACAGCTGATTTTCCAGAGGTAAGTTAAAAACCAGAAACCCTAATATGGAGTAAACTGGGGAAAAAAAATCCCTTATCTCTTTTAACAAGACAATCGAGCAAGCTCCAGGAATATATACAAATTCAACATATACCCATTAACTATTGAAAGAAGAACATTTATTTTAAAGTTTACTGAAGAAGGTACTACATTACCTGTAAGCAAAATTAAGTTACCTGTAAACAAAATATAACATTTACAACCAAACTAACATTAACCAGACATAGTAAACTTTCTACATATAATTCAGGGATGGCTACAATTTCTCTTGATGAGCTACAGGGTTATTCCGTTTTTTTTTGTTTAAGCCCAGATCTACCACACCTGATTATACTATTCAAGGTCTTGATGAACAGATGAAAACATAATCCTGTAACAAGTCAAGATACATTTTGGTACAAACGACTTGTCATTAGACTAGTACAAAACACTATATTTACAAATCAGACATTGGATAGGGCCTCTAAATCCTTTAGTTACAAATGTTTTTACTAATTCTGTACACAGCTGCCCAGCTCCAGTAAAAGAGCACACATTTGTACATGGAAGTATAAATATGAAAACAGGTGGGAGTACTCACAGATCTAGAACCTTGATATCCTTCATCTGCACTTCAATTCAAACCACAGCTTTTCAGTGGGGTTCAAGTTCGGAGACTGAGTTGGCCATTGCAAAATGTTGATGTTGTGGTCAATTAACCATTTATTTGTGGATTGCGTTGTATGCTTGGGGTTATTGTCTTTCTGGAATATTCACTTGCGGCTAAGTTTCAGCCTCCTAGCAGAAGCAACCAGGTAAAAAAAAATGTCCTGCTACTTGATGAAGTTCATGATGTCGTTGAACTTAACAAGGGCCCCAGGACCAGTGGAAGCAAAACAGCCCCGTAACATCAAAGATCCACCACCATATTTTACAGAGGTATCTTCTGCATATGCATTTTTCTTTCTAAGGCCAAACCCACCGCTGGTGAGCGTGGCCAAAGACCTCTGACTTATGACCATTTGAGCACCAGCGGTGGGTTTGGCAATCCTTAAGCACAGACAAAGGATATCAAGGATCTGGAAAGGTTCTGTATGGAGGAATGGTCTCAGATTCCTCCCAATGTGTTTTCCAATCTCGTAAAACATTTTATAAAAAGGCTGTGTTGTTATCCTCACACAGGGAAGGTGATGGAGTATTGAAAACAGGGGAGCCAATCATTTGGACCCTTATCCTTTTAGACATTTTTTATAATTCCAGTTGAAGTCGGAAGTTTACATACACCTTAGCCAAATACATATAAACTCAGTTTTTCACAATTCCTGACATTTAATCCTAGTAAAAATTCCCTGTCTTAGGTCAGTTAGGATCACCACTTTATTTTAAGAATGTGAAATGTCAGAATAATAGTAGAGAGAATGATTTATTTCAGCTTTTATTTCTTTCATCACATTCCTAAGTGGGTCAGAAGTTTATGTAACAGTATAGCCACCGTCACTCTCCTCGCCCCTACCTGGGCTTGAACCAGGGACCCTCTGCACACATCAACAACTGCCTCCCACGAAGCATCGTAACCCATCGCTCCACAAAAGCCACAGCCCTTGCAGAGCAAGGGGAACAACTACTTCAAGGTCCTCAGAGCGAGTGACGTCACAGATTGAAACGCTATTAGCGCGCACCACCGCTAATTAGCTAGCCATTTCACATTGATTACATTTACATACACTCAATTAGTATTTGGTAGCATTGCCTTTAAATTGTTTAACTTGGGTCAAACGTTTCAGGTAGCCTTCCACAAGCTTCCCACAATAAGTTGGGTGAATTTTGGCCCATTCCTCCTGACAGAGCTGGTGTAACTGAGTCATGTTTGTAGGCCTCCTTGCTCGCACACGCTTTTCCAGTCCTGCCCACAAATGTTCTATATGATTGAGGTCAGGGCTTCGTGATGGCCTCTCCAATACCTTGACATTGTTGTCCTTAAGCCATTTTGCCACAACTTTGGAAGTATGCTTGGGGTCATTGTCCATTTGGAAGACCCATTTGCGACCTTGCTTTAACTTTCTGACTGATGTCTTGAGATTTTGCTTCAATATATCCACATAATGTTCCTCCCTCATGATGCCATCTATTTTGTGAAGTGCACCAGTCCCTCCTGCAGCAAAGTACCCACACAACATGATGCTGCCACGGTTGGGATGGTGTTCTTCAGCTTACAATCAGAAGCCATGACATAATTTTCTTGAATTTTCCAAGCTGTTTAACGCACAGTCATTATGGCCAAAACAGTTATATTTTTGTTCCATTGTGATACAGTGAATTTTAAGTGAAATAATCTGTCCCCATGTACAGTTGTAAACCCCAGTCTGGCTTTTTTTTATGGCAGTTTTGGAGCAGTGTCTTCTTCCTTGCTGAGCGGCCTTTCAAGTTATGTCGTTATAGGACTCGTTTTACTGTTGATATAGATGCTTTTATACCTGTTTCCTCCAGCATCTTTGCAAGGTCCTTTGCTGTTGTTCTGGGATAGATTTGCACTTTTTGCACCAAAATACGTTCATCTCTAGGAGACAGAACACGTCTCCTGTGCTCTGGCTGGGCCACTCAAGTACATTCTGCGTGGTCCCATGGTGTTTATACTTGTGTACTATTGTTTGTACAGATGTTGTCCTTCGGGCATTTGGAAATTGCTCCAAAGGATTAACCAGACTTGTGTAGGTCTACAATTGTTTTCATGAGGTCTTGGATGATTTCTTTTTCCCATGATGTCAAGCAAAGAGGCACTGAGTTTGAAGGTAGGCCTTGATACACATCCAATTGGTACACATCCAATTGTCTCAAAATCAGAAGCCATGACATAATTTTCTTGGTTTTCCAAGCTTGTTTAAAGGCACAGTCCTTTAGGTATCTTTTGACCTAACTCTAATTGTGATGTCATGTGCCTTATAAGTGAAAGTGGCTCTGTCTGTTAACAATTGATTGGTGGAGTGCTGCAGACCTGGTTGTCATGTAAGGTTCTCCCATCTCCAACTGTACTTGTTAAACAACAACAAGGCCCTGACACACACACACACACACACGCACGGCCGACACCACACACACACACACACACACATTTAAACTTCTTCCATCTAACAATGATGGAGGCCACTGTGTTCTTGGGGACCTTCAATGCTGATCAATTCGTTTGCCAATAATTGGGCAAAATATTGGAATTGAACTCTGTAAATGCAGCCACAGGCGACCTATCAGAATCTGGGGGAATCTTGAGACCAACACAAGCATGGCTGCCTCTACAACACATTGGTCTCTGACCACAACTGGCTGACATATTGATGTAGGATCTTAATTTGAGTCATTTGCTACAACAGCAACAGGAAATGTGAATTATTATGTGGATTATAATTAATGGACATTTTTTGATGGGAGAATCAAGTCTTAAATTTGAAAGTGGAAATTACAAACCTTTTTAAACCTCAAATACAATTCAAGTTTACATTTCCTGCATTGCAGGAATGTCCTCCTGCAATAGGGTGATCAAATTAAGATCCTACATCTGTATGATGTTTCCAAAGCAATGAAATAATTTATCTCCAGTGATTGTTCTTATTTATCTGATTAGGCCATGGAGGTTGCTCTTTTCTATCCTTGTTGCGTTTTCAGCTGTTTGGCTAACAAGCAGACATTCTCTTTACTCCCCCCTCCTTCTCCACGTGTCCCAGATGGGACAGTCCCACCAGAGGAAGGGTGCAGGTGTGGTGGCCACGGCTGGTGCTGAGCAATCATTGGCTGTGATTAGCCAGTTTGGGGTAAGGGATGGGGGAGCTGTGAAAGAGCAGGCAGGCTGCCAGCTGCTAGTGCTAGCCCCCCTCCACACGCTGCTTATACATAGCCGGGCGAGGGGACCATGACTGGGGCCTGGAGGGCGAAGGGTGCTGCTGCTAGGGTGGCTGGTTGGTGGGTGTTCTCTTCTCTTTGTGGTTAGGGGTGTTCTCTCTCTGAGGCTCAGGCCTCCAGCTGCCCTGTCCCTGGGCTGGCAGATGCAGAATATGACACCTAAATCTCAACTCCTGACCTACACATTCCAACACAGATAGGCACAAATAACTAACCTAGGCTGGCTGACACACAAACTCACAGTGACACACATTCAGTTTCGCACTAGGGAGGTTGTAAAACAAATGATATATATATATATATATGAAACAAAACAGATCGAAAAGTAAAAAGCAGTTGGTATACTCATATACACCATCAACCCTTTCTATCCACACAAACACACACGTGCGAACACGCGAGTTACGAAACCAAACAGGTAGGCTTTTAACATGGTTACATGGCTGGTTATAATGGCCATCACAGTGCACCTGTTACGTTGATCCAGACCTATCTCCGATTTCATGGTGTGTGTGTGTAAAGCCAGCTCAAATTAGGCCTCATCTGAGTGAGTGTGTGTTCACGCTGTGACACGGCTCATCTGCTGTAGTCATGGCAACAGGTAATTTCCCTTTGTCGGTGTACACCAAAACCCACCCAGTACACACCGTACCAAATATGACTTTCTCAATTTCATCATTATGGCCCCAAAATTGATGTGGTTATGTGTTCCTGTGTGTTGCTCAGGGGCAGTATGTTATGTTTACCTGACTGTTGTAAGGTCATCTGGTAGTTTCTGGGAGCCTTTCTGAAGGTTTGTTAAACATCTCCTCAGGGTTTGTGCTTGGTTATCGGAGGGTTTTGTTCTGATTTGTAACCAGCATGGCCTGCCTGTCGTGGCAGCCTTTGTTTCTGTAAATTGACTCTTTGTTGTGTCTCCCACCACTGAATAGTGTCTCTCTGCCACTGGCTGATAAAGCATAAAGCCATCACACACACACACGTCAAACCATACACCCTGATGTGTGTCTTCTCCAAGGCCAGGGCAGGCATCCTGTCTGAAACAGACACGCCACACTCCTTCACACCAGACCTCCATGGTCTTCTAGACACAATATATGATGCATCTCTGTGTAATTGGAATTATTCAGAGAGCTTGGCAGAGCAGCAGGTCGGTATCAGAGTGGAACACATTAGCATTTTACGGCCCATTGCAGTGGGATGGTGGCACTGATTGGATCTATGGCATCTCCCGGGCTGAAGGAGTGGGGCTAGGCAGGCGGTCACATCTGTCAGGGTTTACACTTATTAAGGGTCCAGGGCTGGGGTCTTCGGTATCAGAGGAGGTAAAATAACCTCTTTGTGAGAGAACAAATCTGCAGCTCAATCTCTTCTTCCTCTCCTGCATCATTGTGATCACCCTCATTATGCCAGACCAATATCTCATTTTTACTGGAAATGAGTTTGTCTAGGAATATCTATTTGCAATAAATCTCTTCTTGATATTCCCATCAATATCTAATGGGAATATCCACAATGATTTCCTAGGTTGGTGCCATGCAGTATTTTCTCCATCACTACTCTGCACTCAGTAGCTTCCTGTGTGTGAGACACAGCATTATCTTAATGACAGAGTGAATATCCCCTCGCTGCACAGAAGCTAGTGGTCTGTTTTAATAGCAAACATCCACATGAACAGATAACAACCTCGCTCTAGCCTTCTGCTTTCCATTGGACATGTATTAACAATGGTCTCGCTCATGCACGCACACACACACACACACACACACACTGCGTTTACACAGGCAGCCCAATTACGATCTTTTTTTTTACACTAATTGGTCTTTTGACCAATCAGATCAGCTCTTTCACCAACTTGGGTAAAAGATCAGAATTGAGGTGCCTGTGTAAATGCAGCAATTATGCGACCTATCAGAATCTGAGGGAATCCTGAGACCAACACAAGCATGGCTACCACAACGACACCTACAACTGGCTGACGTACAGATGTAGGATCTTAATTTAAATCAGTTTGCTACAGCAGGAAAATAATCGTGCAGCAACAGGAAATGTGACATTTTTGTCGGGGTTGATACATTTTGAAGGTAATCAGGGAAGTGATGGAGTCCAGGTGAGTCTGATGACGCGCAGGTGCACGTAACAATGGTGACAGGTGTGCGCCATAACGAGCAGCCTGGTGATCTAGAGGCCGGACAAGGAGCACACATGACAGTAAGGCCAGAGTTTGCACAAACACACACACACACACACACACACACACACACACACATGCCACTAGCCGTCGATTTTCCATAGAGTTGATATTCACTGTAGGTAAAAACATACTACCTATTGGTCTGGCCTGTAAGCAGCAGACACACATGGGGGTGTCTGTAAAACTGTTAATACAAGAAACGGAGACAACACAGATACACAAAGACTGTCGCACACAAACCATGTTTTCTGATTCTATCTATCAAAACTATTGTATTAGCCTCTACATTACAAGATTATAGCCAATGAAATTTGATTAGTGTGTGTTTGTTTGTTATCAGCAGGGCCATCCCCAGTTTTTCCAGAGCAGCACTCCAGCTGGGGGTCGGAGGTCAATGATGATGACGTGTCCCTGAGCTCCAGATGCTCTGTGTGGTCTGGAAGAGCAGGTGCTGCGGGGAGAACACTGAAAGATAATGGAAAGAGTCTTTGGCCTTTGTCATTTATATTCAACCTACAAATAGAGATGGATTTCAAACCAGTAACTATGTACATTACTCTTTTGCACACCAGTATCACTACTTACACACCATCATCTGCCCTATCATCATCTGCTCATTTATCACTCCAGTGTTAATCTGATAAATTGTAATTACTTTGCTACTATGGCCTATTTATTGCATTACCTCCTCATGCCATTTGCACACACTGTATATAGACTTTTTTTCTATTGTGTTATTGACTTTACGCTTGTTTATTCCATGTGTAACTCTGTGTTGTTCTTTCTGTCACACTGCTTTGCTTTATCTTGGCCAGGTCGCAGTTGTAAATGAGAACTTGTTCTCAAGTAGCTTACCTGGTTAAATAAAGGTTAAATATATTTTTTAAATGTTTTAATTACATTGTACATGGTGGATGCAGCATTGTTACTCAGGCAAGTTTTTGTCTTACATCGACATACAGCAGACACTTGCTGGAGCTTCACTGAATAATGAATTGGGCAATTCAAAGCTCCAGCTATGTATACACACACACATACACATACACACACACACGCACACACACACACGCTGCACAACATTACGCTAATGCCAAAGGACTGTCTTAGATCATTGATGATCATTATCATGACAACTAATAAACATTTCAATAATGTTGCATGGTAGCTGCATACAGTGAATATAAGATATGAGAGAGACCATGTATTTATTATTGATGTACTGAGAGCAGAGCCGGCTCTCAGCCTTTTGGGGCCCAAAGCGAGATTTGGTTGCAATAATTGGAATGCATTATTTGTCACCAGTACTTGAAATCATGTGAAATAAAACTGTAAATACATTATGCTCCATAAATGCATACTGTATGCTACAGTAGAAACGACAACATGATATACAGAAAATAAGGTACTTACTTTGATAGGGAGACACACATGTCCAAAGTCATTATTTGTGAGGAAAATAACAAGGAAGACAATGCGAGCGCCAGCCAGAAAATGTGCCAATTCGTGCAAGACTGCGCAAATGTCTGCATACTTGATCTGCGGAAACATTGGTGAAGTGCTTGGGCTCTCCTCGAAGAGAGAAGATTGTCCGGCTCAGTAAAGCCTCAAACATACATTTTCCGCAACACAATGGGCTAATTATAAGTGAATTAATGAGGATGCGGAACTCAAACTCAAACTGCTTGAAAATAAACTTGTTAGAAAATCATTTTAAATTGACAAGTCGAAGCATAACCTATAGATAATTAGCAGGCAGAGCGTGTTAACCATCCTGTTGCATAACAATTACATTTTGGAACAGCGCATGCATTCTGACATCACGGGCATAAAACAACTCATGCTAGGGTGGGACCATAACAGATATTTGGAACTCACATGTGAAAAGGTTAAAGCAATTCTACTCATTTTGCCATGGGGCAGAGAGAAAATATGATTTTTTTAAAAACAAATTTTACCACAATTTATATGGCAATGAAAACGATCCTGGATAAAATGTATACATTTACAATGAGGGAAAGAAGTAGCATTTCACCCCATCCTAAATTGGTTTAGATATGATTCTTCTCTCCCTGAGTATAGAGAGAAATAAGGTTTTCTCCTATTGCTCCTGAAAGGACTAAACTTTATAATATATAAACAACTTTTGGAATGTTCATATTCTGAGCTAGCTATTAAAAAAGTTTGGCCCACAATCTAATTGAATCTGAACCACATTTTAACTGAAACATAACATGGAAAAATATGACCTTGCCATCCTGTAATCCGAATCATCAATTTATACATTTTAAGTTTGTTCACAGACTGTATTTAACACACCAACAAAAACGTGTTCACCGTGTCCCCTAAATCAAGTAGATTCATTCCTTCATACGATGATGGAGTTCCCTGCAGTTAAATACTTCTGCGGCAAAAGTTACAAAATTAATTTCGAAGTGCATTAATTTAAAGATGAAATGCTTTCCATCTGCTCATCTGCCTGAACGTGCCTTAGGCATGCTGCAAGGAGGCATGAGGACTGCAGATGTGGCCAGGGCAATAAATTGCAATGTCCGTACTGTGAGACGCCTAAGAGAGCACTACAGGGAGACAGGATGGACAGCTGATCGTCCTCGCAGTGGCAGACCACGTGTAACAACACCTGCACTGGATTGGTACATCCGAACATCACATTTGCGGGACAGGTACAGGATGACAACAACAACTGCCCGAGTTACACCAGGAATGCACAATCCCTCCATCAGTGCTCAGACTGTCCGCAATCTATTCTATCTCGCCCAGAAACCTCCCCCTTTTACTCTCTGCTCCGAACGCACTAGACGACCAGTCCTGATAGCCTTTAGCCTTTAGCCGTACCCTTATCCTACTCCTCCTCTGTTCCTCTGTTCCTCTGGTGATGTAGAGGTTAATCCAGGCCCTGCAGCTCCACTCCTACTCCCCAGGTGCTCTCATTTGTTGACTTCTGTAACCTTAAAAGCCTTGCTTTCATGCATGTTAATTAGAAGCCTCCTCCCTAAGTTTGTTTTATTCACTGCTTTAGCACACTCTGCCAACCCAGATGTCCTCACCGTGTCAGAATCCTGGTTTAGGAAGACCACCAAAAACCCTGAAATTTCCATCCCTAACTATAACATGTTCCGACAAGATAGAACTGCCAAAGGGGGCGGTGTTTCAATCTACTGCAGAGATAGCCTGCAGAGTTTTGTCCTACTATCCAGGTCTGTACCCAAACAATTTGAACTTATACTTTTAAAAATCCAACTCTCTAAAAACAAGTCTTTCACCGTTGCCGCCTGCTATAGACCATCCTCTGCCCCCAGCTGTGCCCTGGACACCATATGTGAATTAATTGCCCCCCATCTATCTTCAGAGCTCATGCTGCTAGGTTACCTAAACTGTGACATGCTTAACACCCCGGCCATCCTACAATCTAAGCTAGATGCCCTCAATCTCACACAAATGATCAATGAACCCAGGTACAACCCCAAATCCGTAAACACGGGCACCCTTATAGATATCATCCTAACCAACTTGCCCTCCAAATACACCTCTGCTGTTTTCAACCAAGATCTCAGCGATCACTGCCTCATTGCCTGCATCTGTAATGGGTCTGCTGTCAAACGACCACCCCTCATCACTGCCAAACGCTCCCTAAAACACTTCAGCGAGCAGGCCTTTCTAATCGACCTGGCCCGGGTATCCTGGAAGGATATTGACCTCAACCCGTCAGTAGAGGATGCCTGGTTGTTCTTTAAAAGTGCCTTCCTCACCATCTTAAATAAGCATGCCCCATTCAAAAAAATTAGAACCAGGAACAGATATAGCCCTTGGTTCTCTCCAGACCTGACTGCCCTTGACCAGCACAAAAACATCCTGTGGAGTTCTGCGTTAGTATCGAATAGCCCCCGTGATATGCAACATTTCAGGGAAGTTAGGAACAAATACACACAGTCAGTTAGGAAAGCTAAGGCTAGCTTTTTCAAGCTGCCCACTGCAATGAGAATAACACTGTCAACACCGATAAATCCACTGTAATTGAGAATTTCAATAAGCATTTTTCTACGGCTGGCCATGCTTTCCACCTGGCTACCCCTACCCCGATCAACAGCCCTTCACCCCCCACAGCAACTCGCCCAAGCCTCCCCATTTCTCCTTCACCCAAAACAAGATAGCTGATGTTCAGAAAGAGTTGCAAAATCTGGACCCCTACAAATCCGCTGGGCTAGACAATCTGAACCCTCTCTTTCTAAAATGATCTGCCGAAATTGTTGCAACGCCTATTACTAGCCTGTTCAACCTCTCTTTCATATCATCTGAGATTCCCATAGATTGGAAAGCTGCCGTGGTCATCCCCCTCTTCAAAGGGGAGACACTCTAGACCCAAACTGCTACAGACCTATATCTATCCTACCCTGCCTTTCTAAGGTCTTCGAAAGCCAAGCTCTTCCACCGATCGCTGCCCGCACCCGCCCGCCTGACTAGCATCACTACTCTGGACGGCTCTGACTTAGAATATGTGGACAACTACAAATACCTAGGTGTCTGGTTAGTCTGTAATCTCTCCTTCCAGACTCACATTAAAAATCTCCAATCCAAAATTAAATCTAGAATCGGCTTCCTATTTCGCAACAAAGCCTCCTTCACTCATGCTGCCAAACATACCCTCGTAAAACTGACGATCCTACCGATCCTTGACTTCGGTAGGACTCTACTCAGCAAACTGGATGTAGTCTATCACAGTGCCAACTGTTTTTGTCACCAAAGCCCCATATATTGCCCACCACTGCGACCTGTATGCTCTCGTCGACTGGCCCTCGCTACATATTCGTTGCCAAACCCACTGGTCATCTATAAGTCTTTGCTAGGTAAAGCCCCACCTTATCTCAGCTCACTGGTCACCACAGCAACACCTACCCGTAGCACGTGCTCCAGCAGGTATATTTCACTGGTCATCCCCAAAGCCAACACTTCCTTTGGCCGCCTTTCCTTCCAGTGCCCTGCTGCCAATGACTGGAACTAATTACAAAAATCACTGAAGCTGGAGTCTTATATCTCACTCTCTAACTTTAAGCATCAGCTGTCAGAGCAGCTTACCGATCACTGTACCTGTACATAACCAATCTGTGAATAGCACACCCAACTACCTCATCCCCATATTGTCACTTATCCTCTTGCTTTTTTGCACCACAGTATCTCTACTTGCACATCATCACCTGCACATCTATCACTCCAGTGTTACTGTTAAATTGTAATTATTTAGCCTCTAATTTAGCCTATTTATTGCCTTACCTCCCTACTCTTCTACATTTTCACCCACTGTACATAGATTTTTCTATTGTGTTATTGACTGTACGTTTGTTTATGTGTAACTCTGTTGTTGTTTTTGTCGCACTGCTTTGCTTTATCTTGGCCAGGTCACAGTTGTAAATGAGAACTTGTTCTCAACTGGCCTACCTGGTTAAATAAAGGTGAATGAAATAAAAAAAATAAACAGAATTTGATTCCCATAACAAAGTAAATTTGACATAATTTAATCTTTGACTTCCCTCTTGTGTTTGTTAGTGTGAATTACACTCCAACATTCATTTTGGGTTTAGTGGGGGGGTGCATTTTACTACTCTGGCCAGAAGAGGGAGGTCTTTGCATTCATGACATTTTGGTTGTTTTCTCATCTTTCTGACACCTGGAAGTCATTGGAATCTTGGAGTGCAATTTTTTTACACAGTAACTCTTTGATTGTGTCATAGGAAGATGTGATGTACAGACAACACAGCATGTAACTTCATACAGTTTGTAGGGTAAAGGTAATTTTTATAGCATTTTCATGTATTTACTATGCTTCCGTTTAGTGTAGTCCTGACAGCGATTAAATTATACTTTCCATTAACCTTTTTCAGTCTGTGTTTGAGTAGGCCTAAGTGTGTTCATTTCTACCCATTCATATATTCTTCCAACTCTTCTTTGGCATGCTTGTCTAGACTGTAATGTTGATGCTGGATGTCTCTCAGAGAGGGCTTTATGGGGCTTTTCCTGTACAGCCTCTCTTTGGGAAGGACTGAAAAACCTCTGCCTGAAAAATCTGGAACATCCAATGTTTTTATTTGACATTTCCCCTGACTATGACAGGGCAAATCTAATAAAAACTGAACTGATCTCCCTGGGATCTATGATATCTTAATGATAGTAACATCCCAGCTAGCACATGTTCTGAGAACCATATGTTTCTTAGAGCTTGGTGAGACTGTGGTTGTCCTATGGTTATTTAGCATACAACCTTCCCACAACTTTCTGGATAGTTATTACTTGGCTTTGGAACATTCTCAGCACATTTAAGGAACTTGACCAAAAAACTTTATTTTCTTGGTATTTCATTACTTTAACAGAACATTTCCTTGAAGTTCAAACATGGTTACATTTCATTTCAAATTGGGTAATATTCTAGGAACATTCTCCAACCTGTTTGACATTAGGAATGTTAAGAAAGAACCCACTGGGCACAAATGTCAATGCAATGTCTATTCCACATTGGTTCAACATATTTTCATTGAAATGACCTGGAAACAACATTGATTCAACTAGTGTGTGCACAGTGGGAATGTTCTTCTGTGGGAATTTTAGTATGTATATGTTTCCTACAGGTTTCCTCGTGGTTATATTAAAGTCATGTTCTCAAATTGTTCAGAGGACGTTCAGACAACTTTCACTAAAAACCAGAAGAAAACTTTAGTAACATTCTAAGAATGTTATTAAAAAACATATACATCCCGTTCTTAGCATCAGTGTCGACCTGTCATTCAGGGCAGGTGGGGCAGAGCCTGTTTTGTATGTTATTCTGGCATTAATTCATGTCACATATCAGTTTGCAAACAGTGTAAGAAAAAAAAGATTGAGTTAATAAAGCCGCATACATACATGGTCTCTTTCTTGAGTAAGGCAGCTCGGAAATACAGGTGTTCCAGCCTAGCTCAGTGCTTTCTGTGGTGGCGGGGCAGCCAGCGTAATATACAGAGAGTAGGCATTGGTAATCTTCTCTAGTTACGTTGTGATTTGCTCAGTGATCTGTCACTCATGGGGACACTACGTCACCGCAGAATCTACAGGGAGAGCTAGGCAGTTCAAGCCCCCTTGGGTGCTGCCATAGATTTACATTAGAAGTGTTTGGACTGATCATCTTACTTTCAAAATCTTAGCTAGCAAGCTGGACAAGCAGCCATCATCATGAATCATGTCGACAATCTACTGGCAAATCCTTTTCAATCCTTGTCATATGACATAAACATTACACAAAAATGTCAAATTCAATAATGAGTGGTTTGGAAGGAATCAATGGCTATCTGCAAGCGTTGCAAAGCAATCACTATTTTGCTTCCCCTGCTTGCTATTCGGTGGAGAGGATATGTGGTCCAAGTCTGGGTTTAAGGATTTAAAACATCTGACTGAAATGGTATATTTACCAAGCTTAAAAGGATAAAACATTCACTTGCAACATCATGGGCCAGAAAAGGTTGAATAGATTGTCCATGCTGCCAATCCAGTATGACTTCTACAGTGTTCAAAACAACTGGAAACTTGTACTGGGAAATCTCAGACATCAGTGAGTTCAAGACAACTGGGAAAATAGGTTTTGAACAGTCATCCAACTCAGACTCCCAAGCCAGGAACTTCGGCCTTTTTCTAGAGCTCCGACCTGAAGATCACTGACGTCATGATTCAACCTTTTTTTTCAGACTTCTCAGCTGTCTTGAAAGCACCTTTGGTGACAAAATTGGCAGACAAGAAGGACAACCGCGCCACCTTCCTGTTCAAGTGAGCACAGCACAACAACAGTGAATCCAAAAATGTTTTGTATGTGTAACAGTATAACTTCAGACCGTCCCTCGCCCGGGCGCAAACCAGGGACCCTCTGCACACATCAACAAAAGTCACCCACGAAGCATCGTTACCCATCACTCCGGTCTCAGAGCAAGTGACGTCACCAATTGAAACGCTATTTAGCGCGAACCACCGCTAACTAAGCTAGCCGTTTCACATCCGTTATATATGCTACTGCATAAATTAGCTCATGTGCTTCTCACGAGGAGGGGATACTATATCATTTTGTAGGGTCTGTAACCATGTTTGCCAGTGACAGCCATTCAAATATTTGTTTTCAAAAAAAGTTCAGTAATAGACCCATGTAATTCCAATTGATATTGTGAGGGTTGTTTTGTTTGTGCAATGAGTTGTCTGTGCATCTTTATATTGTCTATAAAAGAGGATCCTGGTGATTGTATTTTCCTGTAATTGAGTAGCTTTTCAGTGTACTTGTACTTTTTTGAGTATTTTTCAAAGGCTGTACTTTTACTTAAGTACATTTTGAATGAAGTAAAGTACTTAAGTACATTTTCAAAACCATCCGTGACAGAGTACAATCTAGAAAAAGGATACACATCACCATGGCAAGCGCATAACGTTTGCGCCTTTTGTAGCAGCTAGAACTGTTCACTTGTTTGTCAGTGACAAGTAACATGACCAGATGGACCAATTCAATTCAATTTCACGCATCGCGCTAAAACGGCCCAATCACAGCTGTGTATGCAAACCAAATGATGATTGGTAGCAGGATTTTCTAGCAGTAAAAAAAAGGCAGCTAAATGCTATGAAAAAAAGGTTTCCTAATCAACTTGAAAAATAAGACAATACAGACACACACAGAGACAGAGCCAGTGGCCAGGTCTTCTGAAGACCATGAGGAAGGAAATCCCTGGCCGCATCTCAAAGAAAACTTCAGCTTCAAACAGAGAAGAGGTGACAGTGTAATTATGGAATGTAAGCTCTGCTTAACAAAGATGGTGGAGGTGGCTGCCTACAAAAACTCTGTGTCATACTTGAGGAAACATGTAATGGTATGAAAAGTAAAGTTATAAATATTTTTTATTGCCATGAATGGCGTTTGTTGTGTAGGCTATGTAATGTAGCTAACAAAGTGTTGCCACTAGCCAGTTGCATTCAATCTGTAGCATAATGCCAACGTTAGCTAGCTCATCCTGTTGCTAGCCAGTTAGAAGCTAACCCTGACCAACGTCTTTATACAGCTGAAGGAACTATAAGCTGTAGTGCGGGCTACTACCGCATTGTTAGCCATCCCCATAATGTAAGTTGTTGGGGATAGCTAAAAGTGAAATTAAGGAACTTGTGAAGATAAAATAAATAAATAATTTTGAGACATGGGATTTTTCGGTATGTGCATTATCTTTTTTTTGCTTGCTTATTACCTGGCTATATCTGGTTGGATCACTGAGTTTCGAATAATAACCAAAAACTATGTTTGGTAAAACTATAGTTCTTATAACTGGGGAAAGGAAAGATATTCCCCAACATCCATATGTATTTGAACAGTGACATTATTCAAAACATGTTGGTTCATTTGATATGAATAAAAACACCTTCTTATAGGTGACAGTCTGCACTTTAACCCCGTTGTCATTGTATCTTTTAAAATCCAATGTGCTGGACTACAGAGCCAAAACAAAAATGTTGTCATTGCTCAAATACTTACAGATTGCACATTATGATTTTTAATAGATTAAAAAAGTTGATTGAAAATACACTTGCACTTATGAGCTTAGATTGCTCTCGAATTAATCAGGTCTCTGCATATAAATACTTAGTTTATCATCCAACCATATCCCTGTCTTTAAAAATGTATGTTGACGAACTTTGTAAACGGCAAAAAAATCAAGCTTGGCTTCCTCTATAGAAACGGGACATGTTTGTCCTCTACAAATGGAAGACAAATTGTGCAAGCTACTTTTATGTCTGTTATAGATTATGGGGATATTATCTACATGCATGCTACGGCATCCACACTTAAATCGCTGGATGCTACACAGGTTTACTATGGGTGCTAGCTACAGAACTCACCACTGTGTTTTATATCAATATGTGGGTAGGACTTCGCTGTCCATGAGACGAGAACAACATGCTCTAGTGTTTGTCTATAAAGCACTTCTGAATAAACTTCCTTATTATTTATCATCACTCATCAACATTAGAATTATTATTCCTAAAACCAGGTCTCAAACATGGATTACACTTGAGGCCCATGCGATTTCCACAGAGTTGGGTATGGCTGCCTTTTCCTGTTACGCTCCTTGCTTATGGAATAGCCTGCAGACTAAACTTAAACTTGAGACTCTTGTCCCCTTGTCGCCCATTTTAAACATTTATTGGAGGATTTTTATTTTTGTATTGCTTGTAACTGTTTCGGGTAATGTAAGTTATTGTGCTGTTAGGGGAAAACCTGTGTGCTAATGTAACAATCTGCTGCTGTATTTTGTTGTGTTATCTGTGATCGTTTTGTTTGTCTTGTGTAATTTCTTAATAATTGTACCTAAACTGTATGTGTAAAGATGTATACGCAGGGCCCAGCTGTAAAAGAGACCTTGGTCTCAGTCTGTGTTCCTTGTTTAAGTTTAAGTTACTTTTTATAAAACCAAACTGGTCAGGCTATGTACATTTTGCCCAGATGATGCAATCATTTTGTCCACAGAGGAAACATCCATTAAAGATGACAAACTACAATATGCCCACCTCTGCAACCACAAACAAACAAACCAAGGAACTATCAAAACACCTCTTCAACTTGTCTAAAATGATGGCAGTGGGAGGAGCCAGGTGCGTCTCACAGGCAACCGTTGACAAGCTTGTCATTCATTTGATCTGGGAGGGCCAACAGCCATTCTCTGTGGTCGAACAACCAGCTTTTAAAGAGTTGGTAACCACCCTGCATCCTCAATGCAAAGTCATCTCCAGACCTACTGTTCGTTCAAGTATACATGAAGCTGCCAATCACATGAAGAAGACAGTTATGGCACACCTTGGCAGGGTAAATTATGTTGCCACCACCACTGATTGTTGGACAGCTCATCAAAGGAGTAACATCTGTGTCACATGCCACTGGATAGATGAAGAAACTCTGGTGAGACGTTCTGCTGCGCTTGCTTGCAAGAGATTGAGAGGTTCCCACACATTTGTTGTGATTGCAGGTGCCCTTGATGACATCCATTATGCATAAAAGATTCAGGGGGAAAGTGGCAAGAACCACAACAGACACTGGATCAAACTTCATCAAAGCATTCAATGTTTTTGGTGAGCAGAGCCAGTCAGTCGAGTCAGCATACCGAGACTCAGATGCTGAAGAGCCAGCAGAGCAGGTTGAATACCAAGACACCTATTCTATCCTGGAAAATGACAGTGGCCTAGAATATCAACTCCCTCAGCATCAACGGTGTGCATGTCACCTGCTGAACCTCATTGCAACAACAGATTCTGCGTTGGCAGAAACAAACAGTGATAGCTACAAAAGGTTGTCCAGGTGGTCTTTTGCCAAATGCTATGTGGAATAAAACGGGGCGGTCAACCTTAGCTGCTGAAGTTGTGGAGAATGAGTGCAAACTGCAGTTGATCCGTCCAAATCAAACACGTTGGAACTCAACTTACCTGGCTGTGGAGAGGATCACACGTATCATACAAGAGAAGGGGGAGGATGCCATAAGAAATGTGTGAGAAGAATTAGAAGTGAAAATGTGAGTAGCAATTCTTTGAATCAATGTTAATGCTTTCCTATTACAGTAATATGTATTGTCCATCAAATGTTAGAATTCTAAGAGGTATTACATTTCCCTCACCTTGTCTTTCAGGCTGTCCCAGCAGAAATGTCCTTCTTGAATGAGTACTGCAAAGTGATGAAGCCTTTGGTTCATTCTACAGTCTGAGACCAACACACATATGGGGTGGCTGCTGCCAGTGATCTTCTTACTAAAAACAAAACTTCAAAGGATGGAAGCATCCTGCCAAATGTGCCTACCACTTATCAGAGCCGTTTAGAACGGTCTCCAAATGCGCTTTGGAGAAATGATGGAGGAGCCACAGCTTATTGCTGCTGCAATCCTGCCAAAGTTCAAGACGTCTTGGACTGACAAAGCTTATGTCATCACAGCCGGTATGATTTCTTTACTCCAGTAGTTTTTAACCTCATTGTCCATATGATGATATCTTTTGGTCTTTAAGTCTTTTCTTTAATTGTTTTTTTGTTATGTTTTTATTTTTTTTTCATTATTTAACTATGTTTGGGTACAGCCAGACATGGACTCACCTGATTAGAGAATTTATTAGATCTGAATGTATTTGAACAACTCAAATTTATCTCAGTATTTGAGAATAACAAGTGTGAAAGTCTGTGTTAGAGCTATTGCAATGCCAATAATATGATTGTGTTGCCAGCCACATACAACAGAGTTTCCTGAAACACCGAATATGTGAATGTTGTGTTGTTTCCAGTGTACAGGTTTGGCCTACCTGAAGAATCATCTTGACACAATCACACAGGACAAGACTGAGCATCTAAGGCAGAATTCATCTGATGAAGAGAATTTCTTCTCATCACTGACAACCAAACGGTCAGAAGGTACAGGGTAGCTGGATGGGTACCTTGCTAGTCCATCGGACAAAATGGATTTACTTCATTTGTTTCCGTACATAAAGAAGTTGTCCCTCAAACCCAACACAGGCCTGCCTGCATCTGCCGCATGTGAGCTTCTTTTTAGCTGTGCTGGACTGCTCTTCACTGCAAAGCGAGCCAGGATAGACTCAATTTACTTAGAAAATCAGCTCCTACTGAGTAAAGTGTTCGATAGGTAGTTTCACAAAAACTATGCCTTTTGAACATTTGTATATATGAAGTTGAAGATATAATATTAAAAACAGCTGTGCTGAATCTTATCTTGTTGGTTATTTTCTGGTGTTTTATGGAACATTTAGCCTGTCAAGCATTACATAAAACAATATTACATATACAGTAGTATATAGTAATTATATTCATTTGTTTGTGAGTAACTTTTACTCTTGAAATAGCTAATTATTTTAGAAGTAACTTTAACTTTTACTCAGTACTTTTTAAATGTGCTACTTTTTACTTTTACTTTAGTAGTTTTTTACACCAGTACTTTTACTTCTACTTGATTACAATTTCATTAAAGTAGGAGTACTTCTACTTGAGTAGGATTTTACAGTACTCTTTCCACCCCTGGCCTCAACATCTTGCTAAATTTATCTGAATTAATATCTACAGTGCCTTGCGAAAGTATTCGGCCCCCTTGAACTTTGCGACCTTTTGCCACATTTCAGGCTTCAAACATAAAGATATAAAACTGTATTTTTTTGTGAAGAATCAACAACAAGTGGGACACAATCATTAAGTGGAACGACATTTATTGGATATTTCAAACTTTTTAAACAAATCAAAAACTGAAAAATTGGGCGTGCAAAATTATTCAGCCCCTTTACTTTCAGTGCAGCAAACTCTCTCCAGAAGTTCAGTGAGGATCTCTGAATGATCCAATGTTGACCTAAATGACTAATGATGATAAATACAATCCACCTGTGTGTAATCAAGTCTCCGTATAAATGCACCTGCACTGTGATAGTCTCAGAGGTCCGTTAAAAGCGCAGAGAGCATCATGAAGAACAAGGAACACACCAGGCAGGTCCGAGATACTGTTGTGAAGAAGTTTAAAGCCGGATTTGGATACAACAAGACTTCCCAAGCTTTAAACATCCCAAGGAGCACTGTGCAAGCGATAATATTGAAATGGAAGGAGTATCAGACCACTGCAAATCTACCAAGACCTGGCCGTCCCTCTAAACTTTCAGCTCATACAAGGAGAAGACTGATCAGAGATGCAGCCAAGAGGCCCATGATCACTCTGGATGAACTGCAGAGATCTACAGCTGAGGTGGGAGACTCTGTCCATAGGACAACAATCAATCGTATATTGCACAAATCTGGCCTTTATGGAAGAGTGGCAAGAAGAAAGCCATTTCTTAAAGATATCCATAAAAAGTGTCGTTTAAAGTTTGCCACAAGCCACCTGGGAGACACACCAAACATGTGGAAGAAGGTGCTCTGGTCAGATGAAACCAAAATTGAACTTTTTGGCAACAATGCAAAACGTTATGTTTGGCGTAAAAGCAACACAGCTGAACACACCATCCCCACTGTCAAACATGGTGGTGGCAGCATCATGGTTTGGGCCTGCTTTTCTTCAACAGGGACAGGGAAGATGGTTAAAATTGATGGGAAGATGGATGGAGCCAAATACAGGACCATTCTGGAAGAAAACCTGATGGAGTCTGCAAAAGACCTGAGACTGGGACGGAGATTTGTCTTCCAACAAGACAATGATCCAAAACATAAAGCAAAATCTACAATGGAATGGTTCAAAAATAAACATATCCAGGTGTTAGAATGGCCAAGTCAAAGTCCAGACCTGAATCCAATCGAGAATCTGTGGAAAGAACTGAAAACTGCTGTTCACAAATGCTCTCCATCCAACCTCACTGAGCTCGAGCTGTTTTGCCAGGAGGAATGGGAAAAAATGTTCAGTCTCTCGATGTGCAAAACTGATAGAGACATACCCCAAGCGACTTACAGCTGTAATCGCAGCAAAAGGTGGCGCTACAAAGTATTAACTTAAGGGGGCTGAATAATTTTGCACGCCCAATTTTTCAGTTTTTGATTTGTTAAAAAAGTTTGAAATATCCAATAAATGTCGTTCCTATCTGAATTTCTGTTGATGTTCATTTTGAAAGTGCTGAAGGAATACCTTGTTGCAGCTCATTTGCTTGCACTTGCTTATACTTAATGATATAAGAACCAACATTATGAATTTACTAAACATAAATGTAAACATGTTTGTGTATGGTTCAGAAGTCAAAACTCATGTTGGCGTTCGTTCTATAGAAGGACAATGCAGTTCTTATCGACTTACACAAATCCACAAGGAATCCACATTTGGAAGCCACATTTGTTTAAGCAAGTCAGCCATATCAGCTATGGTTTTGAAAAGTCAGTAAATGAGGCTGAACGAACTGTTTCGCTGCCAGACGAAGCTCCGCTGAGAGCCAGGTGTAGCAGTGGTAAGGATTCACTCCATGGTGCTGAAGGAAAGCCTAAGAAAATGAATTTACATGTGCTCTATATGTGCTTGGAGTTCAACAAAGTTAACCCAACATAAGCAAGCAATGTCAAAAGTCCTATTGAAACATTCAGTGAAGGTGTTAAGGACGTTATTCACAAACCTCCAAATAACCTATCATTTCCGTTCTCAGAGCATTAATAAATCCTCCCAGGAAAACGTTCAAACATCCAGAGAAAAAAGCTCTCAGAACCTCCCTGCAACCTAAAAATAAACATTCCCAGAACAAGCAAAATGTTCATTTCTGTTCTCATATCATTTAAAAAACTTTACGTTTTACCTGTCAGGAAACGTATGGCTTCGTTACCTCAACCAATGTGAAACCAAAAAATTAACTTCCAAACAACCCCAAAAAAATGTGCCAGCTGGGATACTAACTTTTCTTCAAACAGCCAGTAGAATCTGGGTGCTTCAAATTAACAGTCCAGTATTTTTCTCATAGATTCTCAGAGAACTTTGCATAAGTACACAGTGTAGCTTTTTCCTCATGATGCATAGTGTTATTTCTCGTGGGTTTCATAACCACGTCTTTATAACAATTCAATAATAATGAGACGGGAGACAGGAATTCAGTCCAACCATTTATATGGAGCGTGCCCATCGACTACACATACAAACCCACATGATACTCTGTGGCCCCCCAATATACCACATCTCCTCCCCTACTAGTTAAATTGACCCCATTAAAAAAAAACAGTCCTTTGCAGTATGGACAGTGTAGGACACAGGGTCAGTTTGAGCAATGACTGTAGCAGCAACCCACTTTGGTCTGTTGAGGTAGTTCCAAGCTAAAGTTTGTGGTCAAACGCACATCCTTAAAAACATAGGTGCTGGGCTAATGAAGAACACTAGTATAAAACAAGAAGGCCCGCAAACTGTTAAAGCTCCCAATTCACAGATTTATTGACAACGTTTCGATCAGACCTGACGAAGATCCGTTTTGGATCGAAACGTTGTCAAAAAAGCAGTGAATTGGGAGCTTTAACAGTGTGCGGGCCTTCTTGTTCTATACTAGTAGTTCCTAGCTAAGACGGTTTCTCCAGGATTGAAAGCTCTGTCCTTTGCTCTTAGTTCACAACGTTTGACTTGACTCTACTGTTGATGTTGCACTGTCTCCTTTGCGATCAGAGGTTTGAGTTGGTCGAAGCTTGTGCATAGCTCTCTCGTCATGAGTAGCGTTGCAGGTGAAGCCTTGGTGGTTGCGTGAGGTATGTTCCTGTAGGATAACAGGAAAGCTATTCAAGCGTTGGTGCAGTGTCCCTTCAACCTGAGATGCTTTTAAGGGTCTGTATGAACCTCCCCCTCGCCCGTTGGCAGATACGGTGCAGACCTGATATGCTGTAAACCATTCACCTTTATGAACATGGCCATTTCTTGGGACACTAGCTATGGTCCGTTGTCGCTAATGAGTTGGAGTGGCGATGCGAACCGACTAAACACTTCTCTTGACTGTTTCTAAGCACTTGTAGATCTCATGATTGCCACCTATGGCCACTTAATATGAGCATCCACGACCACAAGATACATTCTGTCTTTGAATGGACCTACTAAGTCAACGTGTATGCGTTGCTACGCCTCATCCTGCCAATCCCATGGATGAAGAAGTGCAAGTTGAGGTACATTGCGGACCTTCTGACATGAGGAACATGTTTTTGCTTTCTCCTCAATGCTTCCATCCAGTCCAGGCCACCAGAAGTAGATTTGTGTGATTTCCTTCATGCGAATCATTGCACATGA
This sequence comes from Oncorhynchus clarkii lewisi, assembly GCF_045791955.1. Classification (NCBI taxonomy): domain Eukaryota; kingdom Metazoa; phylum Chordata; class Actinopteri; order Salmoniformes; family Salmonidae; genus Oncorhynchus; species Oncorhynchus clarkii. The sequence goes on along the minus strand of NC_092150.1, from coordinate 28,361,524 downwards.
CCTGTGGAACACAGAATTTTCCGCAAGGATAACTCTCCTCCTACACAGCAGGGAACCGGACTGTACTGACGACTTAGTTGTCCTGAAAAGGTACATATTTAGTTCTGGAGCATCTCCAGTAGCTTTACCTTTGATGACAATGAAGATCATCAAGGACCTTAACCACTCTAGCCACTACCTGTTCACCCTGCTACCATATAGAAGGCAGAGAGTACAGGTGCATCAAAGCTGGGACTCTGGATCTCCAGGCCATCAGACTGTTAAACAGTCACCACTAGCAGGCCTCCACCCAGTACCCTGCCCTGAACCTTAGACACTCGCCATGTCCGAATACCCATACTTGAATCCTAAATAGTAGGCCGCTTGATAATGCAAAAATTTTTTGGTTTAATAGTATGAGACCTTTCGAAAATGCTTGACACTGTCAATGCCCGGATGTCATACTCATTTCGGCTTTGACAACAGCGGATCAGTTAAATATGGGGATGCCTACCGAAATCAACGAATAGCAGTAAAAAACTAAATCGGCCATGACGCAATCTAAGTATCCAAAAATACAAAGTTTTATAGTATTTGAATTATCGAAAATCAAGTATGGTTTAAATGCCAAAATGTCATACTCATTTCGGCTCTTAATCTAGTAGAATTCGATGCACACTTTACCACAATGCATTGGAAGAGGTGGGCTGTTCTCTTCAAGTAGCCAAACAACAAAACTACGCTACTTAATTGGGAGGATGCCGAATAGCGAAGCTTCTGCGGTGGTAGGATATTGCATCATAGGCTACATGTTTGAAAACAGCAGTCTTTTTTTTTTTTTTTACCCAAAGTGAATTTCTGTTTTCTCATTGAAAAGTGTTTCTTGTTCTCTTGTCCTTTGTCAGAGCTTTTAAACTAAATACTAAACCATCTTTTGATTTCTGAACGTGTCAGCACCAGAGACTCTGGATGTGGCTGTGTTATTGATGTGATGTTAATCAGGCCTTTTGATTTGAACATATGGATTGTTTTGGTTTTGTAGACTAGGCTTAGCAATTTGTCTGGGAGGAGATCCCCCAGGAGACCATCCGCCACCTCATCAGGAGCATGCCCAGGCGTTGTAGGGAGGTCATACAGGCACGTGGAGGCCACACACACTACTGAGCCTCATTTAGACTTGTTTTAAGGACATTACGTCAAAGTTGGATCAGCCTGTAGTGTGGTTTTCCACTTTAATTTTGAGTGTGACTCCAAATCCAGACCTCCATGGGTTGATAAATTGTCTCCCAGGTGGCTTGTGGCAAACTTTAAACGACACTTTTTATGGATATCTTTAAGAAATGGCTTTCTTCTTGCCACTCCTTCGTAAAGGCCAGATTTGTGCAATATACGACTGATTGTTGTCCTATGGACAGAGTCTCCCACCTCAGCTGTAGATTTCTGCAGTTCATCCAGAGTGATCATGGGCCTCTTGGCTGCATCTCTGATCAGTCTTCTCCTTGTATGAGCTGAAAGTTTAGAGGGACGGCCAGGTCTTGGTAGATTTGCAGTGGTCTGATACTCCTTCCATTTCAATATTATCGCTTGCACAGTGCTCCTTGGGATGTTTAAAGCTTGGGAAATCTTTTTGTATCCAAATCCGGCTTTAAACTTCTTCACAACAGTATCTCGGACCTGCCTGGTGTGTTCCTTGTTCTTCATGATGCTCTCTGCGCTTTTAACGGACCTCTGAGACTATCACAGTGCGGGTGCATTTATACGGAGACTTGATTACACACAGGTGGATTGTATTTATCATCATTAGTCATTTAGGTCAACATTGGATCATTCAGAGATCCTCACTGAACTTATGGAGAGAGTTTGCTGCACTGAAAGTAAAGGGGCTGAATAATTTTGCACGCCCAATTTTTCAGTTTTTGTTTGTTAAAAAAGTTTGAAATATCCAATAAATGTCGTTCCACTTCATGATTGTGTCCCACTTGTTGTTGATTCTTCACAAAAAAATACAGTTTTATATCTTTATGTTTGAAGCCTGAAATGTGGCAAAAGGTCGCAAAGTTCAAGGGGGCCGAATACTTTCGCAAGGCACTGTATAAAGATATAGATGCATTCGGATTACTGTAACATAAGCATTTCGTTGTACCCGCTATAACATCTGATAAACTGTGTACAGTACCAATAAACTTTGATTTCATTTTGATTTTATTTTAATTTCCATCACTTCAGATAACACCAGGTCGTTTCTGGTGTTTCTCCGCACTTGTGATGAAGTGCCTGTTGCGTTTACCACTTGTCTGAAGTAGAAGATGTCAGCTTGGGGTGACTTCGGCTTGACCACAGGTAGTGGTAACCTGAAAAGTCCATCTGCGTTGCAGTGCAGTTCTGACTTGCGGTAGTTCATGTCGTAGGTGTGTGCTGACAACAACAAAGCCAACCTTTGCATTCTGCTTGCAGCAAGTGACGGAATTCCAGTATAAGGTCCAAAGATGCTCGTCAGCAGACGGTGATCAGTAAGAAGGGTGAACTTCCTCTCGTACAGATACTGGTGAAACTTATGCACTCCAAAAACTGTGCCTAGAGCTTCTTGTTCTCTGTGCGTAGTTCCTTTCTGCTTTTTTCCAATGTCCTCGATGCAAAAGCGATCGACTTCTCTTCATCAGAAGGCATAATATGGGACACGACTCCTCCCACACCATAGGGACTAGCATCACAAGCTAGTTGGATGGGCAATGACAGATCGAAGTGCATCTACCTCAATTTCACTAGTGTTTCCTTAGTTTTCATGTATGCTTCTTTGCATTGTTATGTCCATTTTAATGTTTTGTCCTGTTAAAGCACCTGATGCAGCGGCTTCAGCTTTGTTGCTGAGCTCGGAATGAAGCTTTCATTGTAATTGAGTAACCCCAGGAAAGAACGTAGTTGGCTGACATTCTGAGTAGCTGGGATGTCCAAGATCGCCTTGACCTGTGTTGCTCCCGCTAGCTAGCAAGGAGGACTCTGGTAGGCAGGGGCAGAAATAGTCAGAGAATACTGTTATTTTCCTTTTGACACATATTCAAAAGTGTCACACAAGCATGAAAATGTTGTGCTCGGGGAGGGGGGTGTTCATGCAGGGACCAATGGGGTGCTCGAGGGGGGTCGTTCCTGCAGGGAGGGGGGGGGGGGGAGGGGGCGTTCCTGTGCTGTAGATTAGAGCGGTACTGTAGATCTCGGTTTGCTTTTGGACTCAGAAAGTAATCTTGACTCAGAATAGGTTGGTGACCACTGTCCCAGACTGTAGGCTACCATTGAAAATAACAGTTTTAAACTTCGAAAACTGACTTCTTCCAGACAGAATAGTTCCCGAAGGTTCAGACTTACTCGTCGCCAGTCTTATGTTATTTCTCGTGGGTTTCATAACCACGTCTTTATAACAATTCAATAATGATGAGACAGGAGATAGGAATTCAGTCCAGCCATTTATCTCGAACGTGATCATCGACAACATATACAAACCCCCATGATGCTCTGCGGCACAACCCCAAAACACCACACATACTGTATTGTATAACCCTCTGTGCTTTTTACTTCTACATACTACATACAGTCAGTGCATCTGATACATCATTACAGTGCTAATGAATACATATAGACCTGTTAGTTTTATAGATCTGGAGAGTTTCATCCAAACTCAGTGTAAGTTCTGTTTGCTTAGTTAGTGCTGCTGTGTATGATTGTATAGTAAGTGCTCTTTAACAGGTTTCATGAGAAACCCAGATGAGGTGCTATAAAGAACACAGCACAGCAGATAAGCAAGGAGCCTCCGAGGAGGCACTAAATATGATGCCAGAAAAACATTGAGATCTGGAAGAATGGTTTCCTTTTTCTCAAGTACTTTTCCTGTTTCTCCACAGCAGACCTCACTTTAAGGGCTAGTTACATTCCTGTCTCTATGCAGAGCGTGTTCTACAGCTTGTGTTGGGGGGCTTTGTGTCGGCCTGTGTTTATGTGTAGACCGTGGGGGCTATACAAGGTCGTATCTGTGTGTGTACACAGGGATTACAGCACATGACAGTATGTGTGAGGGTATGGTCATAGTTTCTGTTTGAGCGTATATGGGTTGTTCTCTCTAAGCTTAGAGACTAATATTTGTGTTGAGTGTTTGTGCTGACCAGGTCTGGTCCTGCTGTTCCAGCTGTAGAGGCTGACCTGACCCAGTCCAGTGGTCCAGCTGGAGATGATGCTGACCTGGTCTGGTCACTGGCAGCTGTTCTGATGGATGATAGAGGGAGGTCAGGGCCCTGTCAACCACTAGGGGGCACTGTTCCCTAGGCATACACTGCATGGGATCAGAGAGAGAGAGAGAGAGAGAGAGAGAGAGAGAGAGAGAGAGAGAGAGAGAGAGAGAGAGAACATGGTCAGTGATGAAATCAGTGGAGGCTGCTGAGGGAAGGAGAGTTAGTGGTGATGACTTTGTTAAATATAAGTAATTAATCATCTGATACTGATACAGCCAAGTGTCTTCCTCCGTGAAGACTGTCGATGTTGTACCTTTCACTTATGGAAGGCTAAGTGTAGGTTTGAGTCTGGACTGCGATAAACTTCTTAACAATAACTGCAATACTGCCATCGGTAGGACGATAACGAGAGTGCAACCTGTAATCCTACTCTATTAGTCTTCGTAATGCGTGTTCTCCAATCAATTAACCATAACGCATATGTGACATAGTATATGACCATAAAAACGCATGTGAAACATTGTAGGCTTACATTTAGGTGTACACCTCCATGTAATATAGCCTATGCAACATGATTATGAGGCCATAGCAGTGTGTTTGTCTCCAAGGCTGAATAAAGAGAGAGTTCCTTATTAAATTAATTCTTAATCCTCATTTTCAACCTGTTGGCTGTAGGCTACATCCCTTCTACACACTAAAATAATAAATGCAATTATACATTTAAAATGGGGAAAAAACTTAAGAGATTTGAACCCCTGCCACAATCCGTGACAATTATGAGGAGCTAGGCACCCTACACAGAGTGCAATTTGACCAGTCAGTCAAAAACATGTGATGAAGTTGCTTTGATTATCAGAAATTGCTGTTGGACTTACAGTACCAGTCAAAAGTTTGGACACACCTACTCATTGAAGGGTTTTTCTTTATTTTTTAACATTTACTACATTGTAGAATAATAGTGAAGACATCAAAACTATGAAATAACAAATATGGAATCATGCATTTTCCAAAACAGCATATATATTTTATATACTTTGAACACTCTTGGAATTCTCTCAAGCTAGATGCCCTCAATATCACACAAATTATCAAGGAACCCACCAGGTACAACCCTAAATACTTAAACATGGGCACCCTCATATATATTATCCTGACCAACTTGCCCTCCAAATGCACCTCTGCTGTTTTCAATCAGGATCTCAGCGATTACTGCCTCATTGCCTGCATCCATTATTGGTCCGCGGTCACTGTCAAACGCTCCCTAAAACACTTCTGCGAGCAGGCCTTTCTAAACGACCTGGCCCGGGTATCCTGGAAGGATATTGACCTCATTCCATCAGTAGAAGCTGCCTGGTTGTTCTTCAAAAGTAATTTCCACACCATCTTAAATAAGCATTCCCCTTTCAAAAAATGTAGAACGAAGAACAGATATAGCCCTTGGTTCACTCCAGACCTGACTGCCCTCGACCAGCACCTATATATCCTGTAGCGTACTGCACTAGCCTCGAATAGTCCCCGCGATATGCAACTTTTCAGGGAAGTCAAGAACCAATACACACAGTCAGTTAAGAAATCAAAGGCTAGCTTTTTCAAACAGAAATTTGCATCCTGAAGCTCTAACTCCAAAATGTTCTGGGACACTGTAAAGTCCATGGAGAATAAGAGCACCTCCTCCCAGCTGCCCACTGCAGCTGTCACCACCGATAAATCCACGATAATCAAACAGAAAATATGACCGTACCCTCACACATGCTGTCATGTGCTGTAATCCCCGTGTACACACACAGATACAACCTCGTATAGCCCCCACTGCCACCACCAATAAATCCACGATAATCGAGAATTTCAACAAGCCATTCTCTACGGCTGGCCATGCTTTCCTCCTGTCTACCCCAACCCCGGCAAACAGCTCTGCACCCCCTGCAGCAACTTGCCCAAGCCTCCCCATTTCGCCTTCACCCAAATCCAGATAGCTGATGTTCTGAAAGAGCTGCAAAATCTGGACCCTTACAAATCATCCGGGCTAGACAATCTGGACCCTCTCTTTCTAAAATGATCTGCCGAAATTGTTGCAACCCCTATTACTAGCCTGTTCAACCTCTCTTTCGTATCATCTGAGATCCCCAAAGATTGGAAAGCTGCCAGAGTCATCCCCCTCTTCAAAAAGATTGACACTCTAGACCTAAACTGTTACAGACCTATATCCATCCTGCCCTGCCTTTCCAAAGTCTTCGAAAGCCAAGTTAACAAACAGATCACTGACCATTTTGAATCCCACCGTACCTTCTCCTCTGTGCAATCCGGTTTCTGAGCTTGTCACGGGTGCACCACAGTCACGCTCAAGGTACTAAACAATATCATAACTGTCATTGATAAAAGACAGTACTGTGCAGACATCTTCATCGAACTGGCCAAGGCTTTCGACTCTGTCAATCACCACATTCTTATCGGCAGACTCAACAGCCTTGGTTTCTCAAATGAATGCCTCGCCTGGTTCACCAACTACTTCTCAGATAGAGTTCAGTGTGTCAAATCGGAGGGCATGTTGTCCAGACCTCTGGTCTCTATGGGGGTACCACAGGGTTAAATTCTCAGGCCGACTCTTTTCTCTGTATATATCAATGATGTCGCTCTTGCTGCGGGCAATTCCCTGATCCACCTCTACGCGGACGACACCTTTCTGTATACATCTGGCCCTTCTTTGGACATTGTGTTAACTAACCTCCAAACGAGCTTCAATGCCATACAACTCTCCTTCCGTGGCCTCCAACTGCTCTTAAACGCTAGTAAAACTAAATGCATGCTCTTCAACCGATCGCTGCCCACACCCGCCCACCCGACTAGCATCACTACTCTGGATGGTTCTGACTTAGAATATGTGGACAACTACAAATACCTAGGTGTCTGGCTAGTCAGTAAACTCTCTTTCCAGACTCATATTAAGCTCTCCAATCCAAAATTAAATCTCCAATCAGCTTCCTATTTTCTAATCAAAGCCCCCTTCTCTCACGCTGCCAAACATACCCTCGTAAAACTGACTATCCTACCGGTCCTCGACTTCGGCGATGTCATTTACAAAACATCCTCCAACACTCTACTCAGAAAACTGTCTATCACAGTGCCATCTGTTTTGTCACCAAAGCCCCATATATTACCCACCACTGCAACCTGTATGCTCTCGTCGGCTGGCCCTCGCTACATATTCGTTGCCAAACCCACTAGCTTCAGGTCATCTATAAGTCTATGCTAGGTAAAGCTCTGCCTTGTCTCAGCTCACTGGTCACCATAACAACACCCACACGTAGCACGCGCTCCTGCAGGTATATCTCACTGGTCATCCCCAAAGCCAACACCTCCTTTGGCCGACTTTCCTGACAGTTCTCTGCTGCCAAAAATCATTAAGGTTGGAAACTTATATCTCCCTCACTAACTTTAAGCATCAGCTATCTGAGCAGCTTACCGATCGCTGCACCAGTAACATAGCCCATCAGTAAATAGCCCATCCAACTAACTACCTCATCCCCATATTGTTTTTATTTACTTTTTTGCTCTTTTGCACAGCAGTATTTCTACTTGCACATCATCATCTGCACATCTATCACTCCAGTGTTAATTTGCTAAATTGTAATTACTTTGCTACTATGGCCTGTTTATTGCCTGATCTCCTTACTCCGTTTGCACACACTGTATATAGATGTTTATACTGTGTTATTGACTGTACTTTTGTTTCTCCCATGTGTAACTCTGTGTTGTTGGTTTTTGCCGCACTGCTTTGCTTTATCTTGGCCAGGTCGCAGTTGTAAATGAGAACTTGTTCTCAACTGGCCTACCTGGTTAAATAAAGGTTAAAAGAAGTGTGCCTTGAATTCTACATAAATCACTGACAGTGTCACCAGCAAAGCACCCCAACCCTTCCAGCTCCATGCTTCACGGTGAGAACCACATACGAGGAGATCATCCCTCCACCTTTTTGGTTGGAATCAAAAATCTCATATTTGGACTCATCAGACCAAAGGACAGATTTCCACCAGTCTAATGTTCATTGCTCGTGTTTGTTGGCCCAAGCAAGTCTCTTCTTATTATTGGTGTCCTTTAGTAGTGGTTTCTTTGCAGCAATTTGACAATGAAGGCCTGATTCACGCAGTCTCCTATGAACAGTTGATGTTGATCTGTGTCTATTACTTGAACTCTGTGAAGCATTTATTTGGGCTACAATTTCTGAGTCTGGTAAGTCAAATGAATGTATCCTCTGTAGCAGAGGTAAGTCTGGGTCTTCCATTCCTGTGGCGGTTCTCATTAGAGCCAGTTTCATCATAGCACTTGATGGTTTTTGCAACTGCACTTGAAGAAACTTTCAAAGTTCTTGAAATTTTCCCGAATTGACTGTAAATTCTTAAAGATGGATGGTTGTTTATCTTTGTTTATTTGAGCTGTTCTTGCCATAATATTTGTATTTTTTATTTGTATTTTTTAAATTTCACCTTTATTTAACTAGGCAAGTCAGTTAAGAACAAATTCTTATTTACAATGATGGCCTACCCCAGCCAAACCCAGACGACACTGGGCCAATTGTGTGCCACCTTCTGGGACTCCCAATCACGGCCGGATGTGATTCAGCCTGGATTCAAACCAGGGGCTGTAGTGACGCCTCTTGCACTGAGATGCAATGCCCTAGACCACTCAGGAGCCCATTTAACCAGCATGGCCACCACAGCATTCTGCAGCGATACCCCATCCCATCCGGTTTGCGCTTTGTGGGACTATCACTTATTTTTCAACAGGAGAATGACCCAACACACCTCCAGGCTGTGTAAGGGCTATATGACCAAGAAGGAGGGTGATGGAGTGGTGCATCAGGTGACCTGGCCTCCACAATCACCCGACCACCACCCAATTGAGGTGGTTTGGGATGAGTTGGACTGCAGAGTGAAGGTGAAGGCAGCTAACAAGTGCTCAGCATATGTGGGAACTCCTTCAAAACTGTTGGAAAAGCATTACTCATGGAGCTGGTTGAGAGAACGCCAAGAGTGTGCAAAGCTGTCATCAAAGCAAAGGGTGGCTACTTTGAAGAATCTCAAATCTAACATGTATTTTGATTTGTTTAACACTTTTTTTGTTACTACATGATTCCATATGTGTTATTTCAGAGTTTTGATGTCTTCACTATTATTCTACAATGTAGAAAATAGTAAAAATAAAGAAAAGCCCTTGAATAAGTAGGTGTCCAAACGTTTGACTGGTACTGTATGTTAAGGATGCTTCTATGAACAAGTGTTGAAACACGTCCAACTCCGTCTACGATCTTAGTTGGCTGATATGGAATTTGTTACAGGAAATAATCACGGCCATCTGGTGAGGTTAGCATAGGGCTAAATCTGCAGGTTTATGCAATCGGAACAGCTAACATGTAGCCTTTGATCAAATGCCTCTACGTCGACGATTTAAATTGGCTGATTCTTAAACTTAACCTTGATCTTTTTCTAGTGTTTGCATGTATGGCCCCCCAGTGTTTTCCTGTTAGCAGCTCTTCAACGACACATTGTTTATTTGAACTTCATCTTAATTCTGTAAATGGGTGAGTTGTGTAACCATGCTGCTGTGCTGCCAGTGATGCAATGCTTCCTCTGAGTGTGTCCTCCTGTGGCCTGGACGAGAGGCAGAGTAGGAAGTCAAGCTCTCCTCCACTCGTCTCACTCTGACTCTCCCCGGCTGTGTTTACAAAGCACATACCATGCCTCTGGCTGCTTTGCTCTAGAGTTGCAGTAAAAAGGCCTGGACTAAACGTCTGTGTGTATACAGTATATTTGTGTGTGTGTGTGTGTGTGTGTGTCTGTGTGTGATTGTGAATCCAAACTTTGGGCTATGTTTATGTCTACTGTCCCTTGGGTATTTTGGGCACCACTGACATGCTGCTCCATTATTGGATAATAAGACACCGCGCTCTTTTGGATTTGGATAAGAGGAAGTTAGACACTGACACGATATTCACTCTTCACTCTTGTCTTCTTTCGTCTGGCTTCAATTGTAGCTTTTCGTCTTCTACCTCAGTCCCCCGCACCTCTCTGATTCAGAGGGGTTGGGTTAAATGCGGAAGACACATTTCAGTTGAAGGCATTCAGTTGTACAACTGACTAGGTATCCCCCTTTCCCCATGATTGAAATATAATTTTTAGAGAGAAGGAGGGCAGGAAGGATAGACACATTTTTCCGAACAATTAATCATTCATGTCACTAAAAAGTCCAGTGATGTTAATCTGAGTGTCCTGTTTCTGAGCATTTTCAGCTGCGTTTAAACAGGCAGCCCAATTCTGATCTTTTTTCTACTAAATGGTCTTTTTCACATCAGATCTTTTCACATCAGACCTTTTTCAGAGCTGCTTGGATTGTTCAAAAGACCAATTAGAGAAAAAAAATGATGGATTGCTGACACAACCAGAGATATATTAAAACTGTTAGTCCAACAGAAGGGGCTCTTCCACATACTTTATGTTCTTTTACAGGTGTCTTTCATCTAAGCGATATTTACTGAAAGACAAGTTGTGTTCAGATAAAGTTTACTTACTGCTATCATCCTCCCCTGCCTCTTTCCTTACCTTGAACTGTAGCCCCCTTTGCTTCTCTCCCACTCTGCTCTCTTCCTTGGAAACTTTGTAACAATATATTTTGCCAAATGTCTTTGAATGACTAGAAGAAGAAGTAGTGGCCATTGGAGGTCAGAGTTCAGCCTTTATGCCTAATCCGTCCCTGGTCCCTCTGGTCCTGTCACAAACACAACAGGACAACAGGAAGGGGAAACCATAAATGGTGAAAGCTGTTTACACAGCAACTGTTGCCATGGCACAAGCTAATGTCTGTCCAGAGTAAATGATTAGCTGTGATGTGTAGTGGACTGCTCTGTTAGCCAGCAGGGGACACTGGCCAGGGAACAGCCTCCTAGTTAGCATTCCATAGCTCTGAGGAGGAGACCCATAGATAACCTAGAGAGTGTATGTGTGTGTATCTCGGAGTGTGTGTTTCTGATTTCGTATGTTTATGTATTTTGTCTGGTGTCCATGTTTCTCCCTAACAATTATCTTATTGTATCTAGTGTGAATACACCGCCCCCCCTCACCCCACACCACTAGCCACCACCTCCACACACACTAAATACATTCCAGCCTGATAAGCTATGGCATTCCATCCTCCCTGCATTAATAGCTTAGGGGAGTAGTTGAGAAGTGTGTAAGGGGAACATTTAAAAGAGGTAACAATCAGTCATTGCCGTACAGCATCCCCCAATGCTAACAGACTCCAGGTCAGTGATAACAATGAGAGAACGCATCTCCACTCTGACAGGCTGACCAATCCAGGATTAGGTGCATAGAGATGCATGCTGATGAATGTTAGGAGTGGGCTATAATAATGTATGGGCTGAAGCTGACTCAACATTACAGTAAGCATTTGAAAGGAATGTATGTCTAGAAAAAGTACACCACTTTAACATAATGTTTTTAATCACAATTGGCTATAGGTAGTGTAATGCTAAAATGTGTCTAATAGTTTACCGGTATGTGCATGGAATGCTTTTGTCAGTGAATGTGTGTGAACATGAGATACTAATCATCCCTGCAATGGGGCTGAAGTACAGTGGAGAGAATTATGCCATGAACATTTTTCACCTCTTTATCCCCCTCAGTCCTTTTCCCATCTGTGGTATAATGTCCTTACTGTGGATACTTTTCCAAATCTTTGTCATGTCAATAGCCAAACTGTTTTATGTCTCTCTTTCTCTCTCTCTGAGAGTGAGAGAAAGAGATAATGTGTGTTTGAGATTGTCCCTCCCCAGAGTGGATTCCTTTTCCTAGCTCAGGGGTGTAGCCCAGACCAGATTGAATTTGGCACCAATTTGAATCTGGTCTGTGTGAGTGTATGTGTATGAGAGAGAGAGAAGGAGAGGGAGAGAGAAAGAGAGGAAGAGAGAGGGATAGAGAGAAGCTGGTCCTGGGGCTCTGTGGGATCGGTTTGTGTTTGCTGCCGACAGCAACACAATTAGATCCAACCAAATCATGAGAAAACAAGAAGAAAATTACTTGACACATTGGAAAAATAACAAAGAATACAGAGCAAACTAGAAATCTATTTGGCCCTGAATACCTGACCACTGTGACTGACCCAAAATTAAAGAAATCTTTGACTATGTACAGACTCAGTGAGCATAGCCTTGCTATTGAGAAAGGCCTTTGAAGGCAGACCTGGCTCTCAAGAGAAGATAAGCTATGTGCACACCGCCCACAAAATGAGATGAAAACGGAGCTACACTTCCTAACCTCCTGGCAAATGTATGACCATATTAGAGACACATATTTCCCTCAGATTGCACAGATCCACAAAGAATTTGAAAACAAATCCAATTTTGATGAGCTCCTATATCTATTGGGTGAAATACCACAGTGTGCCATCACAGCAGCACGATGTGTGACCTTTTGCTAATAGAAAAGATCAACCAGTGAAGAACAAAAACCACTGTAAATACAACCTATATTTATGTTTATTTATTTTCCCTTTTGTACTTTAAGTATTTGGACATCATTACAACACTGTAAATAGACATAATATGACATTTGAAATGTCTTTATTCTTTTGGAACTTAGAAGTGTAATGTTTACTGTTAATTTGTATTGTTTATTTCACTTTTGTTTATTATCTATTTCACTTGCTTTGGCAATGTAAACATATGTTTCCTATGCCAATAAAGCCCCTTAAATTGAAATTGAATTGAAAGAGAGAGCGAGCGAGCGAGAAAGAGAGCGAGCGCGAGAGAGCAGCGAGCGAGAGAGAAAGAATGGCTTTGCATTATGCAGAGTGATAGCAGGATGTGAGATGCAAGGTCAGGAAGTCAGGGGTCTGGAGCTCTACTTCAAGTTGCTCCCAAATCATTTATCAAACTTGACACAACCTTCCCTACAGGATCCAGACAGTCCGGACCATGCGAGGAGCCAGGAGTGGCCAGCACTTGCCCACCTACCACTGTGGCAGCATAGTCTGTCCGAATGACTCAAACGCATAAAACCCTGTGCGCTGACGAGACCACTTCGCCATGGCGGCAGCCATGTGCCTGGAGAACCGTTAGTTTACAGTGGACATAACAAGAGCCATGTCCATAAACTTCGTGTGTTTGATGTATTTGATATCATTCCGCTCCAGCCATTACCACGCGCGCGTCCTCCACAATTAAGGTGCCACCAATTTCCTGAGATAGAAAGCCCACTCGGTAATTCCCTAGCCAGCGCGCTAACCAGTCTAGGTTAGTGTGCGCGGAATTACGCCTCCAGAGAGACCACTGACGCTAGATGATGCTGTTGCACCAAGGCGTCTCACTCAACGGTTTTTACTTTAATTGCGGTATGTTTGTTAGGCCTACTTACTGTCTATACTGATACTATAATGTGCGAAATTACGCATATATATTTGTTTTTGGCTGAAAAAATATATTATATATAGAATAGGCTACGCATATTGAATTAGTCTGCATTAAGTGATATGATTAGGCTAGAGGTCAAATTGGAAATGTATGATGGAAAATGATCTATATATTTAGGCCAACTGTTCTCTAACATAATGTTAAATAATTGCCAAGTTCTCTCCTATCCAACGTTGCTTTCCTTTCCCTCTCCCCTTAACGAGGTAGAGTATGCTAACCCTTTATATATACTATGCATTATTGATACACTTGTTCCTGCTAATGCGTCAAGGGATTCGGGGTAATGAAACAACAGTTTTAAACGGTAACGCTCCTATCTATTTTCTGGACGGGTGGGATAAAGGCATCATTTTACTCGGGCTACTCTGCTGAGCTCGGCAACCCCCATAAAGTCGTAAATTATTTACAATTCACATCACCGACAGAACTCAGTCAAAGGCTCTTATCTTGGATAAATATTTACTTCCCTGGGTTATGGCCCGGGAACAGACAAAAGCATCTCTGTACCGCCGGCGTTTTCACACCTTTAAGCTACACGGAATAACGTATTGTAAGCAACAAAAACACATTCGGCCCAGAATTGTTTTGATGTAAACACCCGGGACAAACGAAAGCAACACAGAGAAAACGCTCTTTATGGGTAAATTACACATAAATTACACACGACAGATGAAGGAATAAAATGGTTGTGCTTACACATCTATCTAGGCTCATGATAAAACTTGCTCACTGACAACACAGAAAATGTAACCTGAGGGTTGCGTGACTTTGAAAATGGTCCTACCCAAATGTGCTCGTTTTCTGCGCGCATTACGACGTACGTAAACAGCTCACAGGGGATCCCCGCTCTTAAAATAACAGAGGTGAAGACACCAGATCTATGCCTTGTTTTGCTTTGCTCTAGGTTTACAGACACGTCTCTCAAGTATTTCTGGTAAGTTCAACCTTAGTGTTCGCCTTGTATATTACCTTATTCGATGGAAAAATGTTTTTAAAGTTTTATTTTGAATGCAAAGAAAAAAGGTTTAATACAATGTAATGTAAAACGTGTGTAATTGTCATCCAATTTATACAAAGTAGGTCTACTTGGTATGGCTATAGCCATTCAAAGTAAATCCAAAGTAATGTAGAAATATAGGTTTTTCATTCACAAAGTGATGTCAGTTTGAGTTCATGTCTGTGATAGGTCCGTTGCTGGTTCTGGCTGGTCTCTGGTTGGTTTTTTATTTGTTGGGGTTGTGATGTCCAGGAGGAGTGGGCTGGTTATCGGAGTGCACCTAGGGAGTGCGCAGAGACAGAAGTTCGCACCAGTTTGCCAGTCGGAATCTTAATAGCAGCCGCGCGACAGGGGACGGACGCGCAGCCAGAACTCAGGATACCTACCCACTCAGATTCTGAAACAAGACTCTACCCTCCAGAACTGCCACCAACTAACCAGACCTGTAATCCGATTGCCACCATACAAGAACTGACTCTAGGAATCTATTGGACAGTGAAAAGGACAACTGTTTTTTTTTCTTCATTTTTTACATTTGTTTATTGTGTTCTCATAATTGTTTCGCTGGTTAGGAAAAAGCAACATATTCATACAACTTTCCAACTATTTTCATCATCCCTAAAACTGAAAGGTAAGACGCTCATTCACAAAATACTTTAAATGTATCAGTGGCTCATTAGATCTCTGTTTTATATAAATATCCCATGAAATAGCCTAAACTTACGAATGCCAAATCACATCGATTGAAAACGCTGCTTTCGGGCAACATTTTGTAGTAGCCTGGTCTACTCTATATGGTTTGTGGAGCGCTTTTTGAAGATAATGAGACGGTTCCATAAAAAATAAAAACAGAGAGGGACTCTCCGATTAAATAACGCTTGCCTTTGAAAATACTGCCAGATAGAGGGGAAAGGGTTTTGTGGTTTACAACTCCGGGAAGTTAAGGTTTTCAAACACATTTCAATCAAGCCCGGGCTCGCATGATCTTTTAATTTGGTTTCCTTAGTTTGGCTGTGGCCATTATTTCACTTGGCAAGGTTAATGTCGCGCAAAAAGGATACACTTTTGAGGGAGTTGAAAAGGACACGCGGAAGGCAGTGTCCTCGAGCTCGGGGCTCTGGATCTGAGGCGCGCTGCTTTGTGCTCTTAACTGGGTTCCCATGCTCCCAGGGGTGACGGAGCACCCTCCAAAGCCGCCAGACGCAATTCACCAAGATGCGTTATCACCCCATTCTATAGTGCGTGGCATACATTCTCGTCACTTGCCCTTTTTTATAGTGGTGCTGCCGATGCAACATGCCACACATGTTGAGACATCTGTTTTTTTTTTAAATGGGACATCAGTTTTTGGAATAGTTTTACTCAACCCTGTGCAAGCCCCCGCACCTGCACTATAACCGCTATCCTGCTCTGATTACTCTCTTACACAAATATATTAACATTTGGAGACCCTTAAAAATCTTCTTAAATTTAAAACTAACTACTGCATTTTTTAAAACAATTGATCATTGATCATATAAATCCTCTCTTGTTAACTGTTTTTTAGAAATACATTTATTTGAGTCGTAATATGATATTTTTCATTGATTAAACGTGTTATTCGTTTATAAATAATTTGTATAAATGAATGCATTTTACGTTATGAATTTTACGCAAGGAAATCAGAAGGGAAGGAATTCCAAGTTCTGTGCTTCTGTTATTCACCTCATCCATCCCTTGGTGAGACTTGTTTTTCCCCCAGCTGCATTCCCCATTGGGCTCAGGAGTATAATGAGAGACAGACTCAGAATGGGAATTTGAATAACTGTATTTAGTAGCAGAGAGAAGCCACACTGCCTCCCGTACTTTCTCAGGAGAATGAATCATGAACAAAAAGTCTGAAAATGGGAAGGTCTGTGTTGCATACCGTAACTAAACCGTGATTTGCATATGAAAACTCTGGGCTGAAAGAATTCCGCCAGTGTTGCTACTGCAATTTATGCGTCCGGAGAAGTGACGAGCTGCAGTATATACAGTCTTCTTCTCGTTGCGTTTGCTTTGTGCGGACCGCTGGAGTGGGATGTCACGTCCAGAGTCGTTGCTGGAAGATTAAGGACATAGCGACAGGTTTTTAGTCCCTTCAATTAAACTATTCATTTTATCCACCCACACCCTCTCCCAGTGTCCAAAACATTCACTCTGCAAATCCCTCATTATGCCTCTTCAAATGGACACAAGCAGAGGCAGTGCCCTCAGACTGACGGATCTCTCTCCTGAAGAAGGGGTCTGTGCTCTCTGCCCAGTGGAACATAATGGATACATGACTGCCTCATTTCCCACGATGCTGGTCTATGCCCTTATCGTTGATATGCTGATGGGCAGAGAGTGGACCACTTCTTTCCCATGGGGCTTTTTGTGGGCTAATCTTGTGTGCGCTTCCCTTTAGTCATAATGACAGCAACGAAGTGCACATCAGTCAAAGGTGCGCCCCTCATTTGAATGGCTCATTTGTTGTGCAGTAATAGAAAGTGCCCTATGACCTGACCCGCTCCACCAAGCAACATTCCAGGATGCCGTGCTAACCACTGCCTCGCTCAGAGATGGACCATAAAACAGAACAAGAGAGAGGCAGGCAGGGATGGAAAATAGGCTCCCCTTCCTGAACACGCTATTGTGCCAGCAGCAGCAAAGTCTTTGAGTCTTTGTGGGCTGATGATGATGATGATGTGGGTGGTTTAGAGACAGAATATGAGTGATGATGTAGACTTATACACACTCTGAGGAATTTGACGGTTTAGAAGACATACACAAACAGAGAAACTCACATTGTGCACAGACAAAAGTTCTGCCCCTGGACAGAAGCCTAAACCACAGTCTCTACCAATTCATTAATGAGCTGTTTGGCTCTCCAAGAGCACCAGACGTGCTCTGGGTTTGGCTCTCCATCAGAATGGGCCCAGGTTATGTGTGGTTGGTTCCATCTCAGGCTCTTAGCCCTCAGCCCAGCCTGCCTGTCTGTATCCCAAATGATTGTATCCCCAATCACAGCAGTGATGGAGTCTGCTACTGAAGAACTACCGACCGTAAATCTGCCTTCAGAGCAGCTTTAAGAAATCAAACAAAGGCTCCAGGTTCTGTGAGCCCTGCCAGGCGTCTTCTTGGGGAGAATCTGAAATGTCTCTTTATTTGTGTTGAAATTAAAGTGTATTTGTTTCCTTCCCGTCCTGCTAATGAGCTCCATGTGGGAGCAGGCATGAGGTTTACCCGTCCTGACAGGGAGTCATGGAGCTGGGTGTGGGAGGCTGGAGGGAGGATGAGGTTGGGACTGCGGCTGGATGGAGAGGGCAACCCAGAGAAGACATTGGAGGGATGGAGAGATGGAGGGATGGAGAGATGCTTACACACACACATACATATGCTTACACACACACACACACACACACACACACACACACACACACACACACACACACATACACATACACACACACACACACACGCACGCACGCAGAGGCCCTCACACACACACACACACACACACACACACACACACACACACACACACACACACACACACACACACACACACACACACACACACATACACATACACACAAACACACACGCACGCAGAGGCCCTCACACACACACACACACACACACACACACACACACACACACACACACACACACACACACACACACACACACACACACACACACACACACACACACACACACACTCCACATGGGTCTTTCATGTTGGACAGTTGGAGGGCAGGACTATTGCAGGGCCGTGTGAATGACAGGCGTAAGCTGCTCCGTTGTGCATACATGTTCTCTGTCACTCAGAAACACTGATCAGGTGTGCTAGTTATCAGGCTGTGCTGGGCTAGCTTCACAATGACTGACTGACTGACATCTGGAATACCAGCTGACTCCCTGACTCACCAACTGATCTCAAACTGTACATACGTATAGTATATAGTTCAGAAATTCACACTGGCTATCTACTCCGATTTCAGAGCACTCTCGTCTGAGTGTGCCAGAGCGCAGAATAACTGATGAATTTATGAACGCTCAACACCCGTTGAATATGGCCGGTGTCAGTAATATTCGGCAAAAAAAGTGCAATTAAATTGTTGCCAGCAGCCCAGTTACATTCATCAACACTCTGGATAACATGAAAACAGCCTAACCAGCTCTGCTAGGGCGAGTAAAATGGTCAGAGTGAGGTGTTCTCTGATTTGTGTCTTTAAGTAGCTAGCAAGCTAGCCAACGTTAGCCAGCTTGGGTGCTTGACTGCTGTTGTGAGATCCGAACGCTCAGATCAACCCTACTCCTCGGTCAGAGTGTCCAGTGTAGTGCGAAACGCTCTGACTTTACGAACAGACAATCTGACAATGCTATGAATTTACGAATGCCCAGAGAGCACTCCAGATTATATTTACGAACACACCCATAAAAACATTCATAAACAAACATCTACGTCCTACAACCAAACTGACCACACACAATGACTTCTCTATCATGTAATACATGTCATTTGTTTAATGTATGGATTGATTGAGACTATAAAAATAGTATCCACGAGTTCATCCAGAGGTCTCCCTTTAACATTGTTATCTGGCTAAGTTGTCATACACATAGTTCTGGTAAAGGCATGAGATAGGCACAGGGTAAACACCGGTTCATTTGTTGTTGTCATAGGAGAACTAACCGTCATTGTAAAGTCATATAATTTAGATGGTTATTACGTAGTTATTACTATGGGTTAAACAGTTGAACTGTGACATACCTTTATTTCCATCAATTACTATCTTAATTATGCTTTGTGCACCTAACCTGTTCAGTATTATCCTTACCCCCCCCCCCCACCCCCCCACCCCTCAAGCTGCCACAACTTACCATTTATTAAGCATTAGACTTTTTCTTTAACAACCAAAAGAGCTTCAAGTTTTGAACAAAGTTCCAGTCGGAGTGACACTGAAAAATGAATGAATATATAAATATACAAAAAACAGCAGCAAAACAAAGTTGACACGATTGTGGCCGGCTCTGCCTTCAAATTATCCTCCCCCCAAATTACTATCATACATTCTCCCTCACTCTAATTAAACATTAGGCTTTATTTGTTCCAGATGCAGCTTTTTTGAAGTTTTATTTTGGTAAAGGGAGCCTGTGAATGGTAGAGGCAGGCCTGCAGACTCATGCATGCACAAACATTCCAGATTCCAGCCTGCATGACCCATACATACTGCCTGTGCTGCACCACACAACCTCAAGGTCTAGACATTAGCACAGTCAAATCCAACTGTTTTAATGTGCAGGTGTCATCTTTCAGCAGGGGCTCATACATGAGATCGGAGCCTGGATAGAGGAACGTAGCATTTAGTGGTAACGCTTCTCAGACTTGGGATACTGCAGCACGTTGACCAATTCAAACCCGAGCCATTAGTTTGAATCAGTATTACCACACGCGGTGGGCAAGTTGCTTACATTGGAAACAGCACATCAAGTGCATGTTGGATTATGCCACAAATGTTTGCAAGCAAATCTGCAGGACGATTCCACACTAATTAATAATTGAGAGCGCACATGTCCCATATCTGATGACATCAGTCCAGTAGTGTCATTATGTGGGCTTGGTGCAGCAGAGACTGGGGCCTCTGGGAGCCTCTGTGCTTTGTTTTGAGGCTGAAGAGTGAGAGACAACACTGTAGAGCTCTGTACATACCACCTCAGGACTGTCTCGAGTATTAATAGACATGTCTTTGTTCCGACCGACACGCTTCTGAAGTGGAATAAGACAAGCGGAGATAAGCATCTTCTCTCTGTGAGTCAAATCTCAAAGTACCACTTAGAAGGCTTTCCTCCACCTCTCTGAAGTCTGGCTGAATGAGGGAAGGCTCAGCTCAGACACGAGAGGCCTAAAGGGACAAATTGACACAGCTGTCAAGGGCTTTTCTCTGGCTTGTGTTTTAAAAGGAAGACAATGTAGTAACGAAGCCATGTTTGTAGCATGGAAGCATGTCCAGCTTTGGGTTCTCTGGTTTGACTTATCTGTCTTTCCAGAGGGAGGGAGGAATGATAGGATGTCTGTGTGACAAGGACAGAAAGAGAAGGGATAGAGATTGTATGTGTGTACAAGAGACAAAGATGAGCTATATTTGCAGCAGAACAATAGATGGAGAGCTAGGGTGGAAAAGAAAGAGGGAGCGAGAAAAGGAGAGCAAGGAGGGAGAGAGAGGGGTCATTAAAAGGACACACTCTCACTTGCTGTAAATGGCAGTAAAGTATCTGGCTAATCTGCTATCATTATCCTGATTAAATCACCAGGGATTTGCCTTTCCCATCAGCTGCAATCAATGTGGCCAAATCAATAGACAGAGGATATCTGAGTGTTCCTGATCTTCAGTGAGCTGCAAAGACCTGTGTACTGAGCCACGTCCCATAGCCATGGGGATATCTACTGAACAGTACAGTTTAGCGGCTGGTGCCAATCTCTTCTCCTCTTCAATCCCCTTCAATCTAGTTTCTCTGACCTTGGGGAACCTTTCTCACACTAGCCGCTGTATTCCTCTTGATCTTCTCCCTCTTTCTGGTCCAAAGTGTCTTCTCTCTTTTTATCTGCCTTCCACTTTCTCTCTTTTTCCAAGAGATGGGGCCTCTCTCTGTCCATCTCTGTCTCTCAGTTTCCTCTCTTTGGCAGCGAGTTACTGGTTTCCCTTCCATTCTGATAGACTTAACAGGCACAACTGGAAGTACATTTTCAAGTTCCTCTTCCAAGCATTGATTGAAAGGTGGCCAATATTCACTACTTTGCTTTTCTAACATGAATTCTACTTGTTCTGACGGTCCTGCATGTCTGACTTATGTGTTGCAGGAGGATGAGGCTGGATTTTGGACCTCAGGGCTGGCCTCTGGCCCTGGCTCTACTGCTGGGGGTTGTAGTGGGCCAGAAGCTGCCCACGCGAGACGAGGGCCTGTTCCAGATGCAGATCAGAGACAAGACCCTGTTCCATGATTCCTCCATCATCCCAGACGGAGCTGAGATCAGTGGATACTTGTTCAGGGACACGCCCAAAAGGTAATGAGTTTAGGTCTATGTAAAGACAGCTGTCACTATCAACAACCATTACCAACATGTAGGTTTACTGCTCCAAACATGTACATGCACTGTATGTCTTATCTTACCAAATGCATTAGGCCAGGTTGTGTATCGCTCAAAAACAGCGTCGTAGCCTTCCCCCACTAAATAGCACCGTAGGCTCTGTATGATGACTTATGGCAAATGGATGCATGGGGAATATGGAATGCATTGTAATGTATACTAGGATGAGGAAATGCATTATAGATGAGAAAGAGATGTTCATGTGATTTAGGTAATGTCTGCTGATAGAGGCCCATGTCATTAGCATACCATAGAGTGACCATAGACTTAGTGTGTAGAGTGATTTCAATAGTTAACCCTGCAGTTAACCCTGCATTCTGTTTGATCCCTGTCATTTACCTGGGCAATACTTCTTGTTTCTGAAGGTACTACTTTGTGGTGGAAGAGGACAACACCCCACTGTCTGTGACGGTGACACCATGTGATGCTCCTCTGGAGTGGAAGCTAACTCTGCAGGAGCTGCCTGAGGAGGCCAGTGGAGAGGCATCAGGTATTTACATAAACATGATTTATAGAACTGATAGCTAATGTAAATTGGGCTATTACACTAATTACATTGTAAAATTTGTGTAATATATGTTTGATGTACAACAAGTACATAAACAATCATCTCACTAATTTATCAGGATGAACATAAACTAACAGCAACATAAACATTTGATTGATATAGTTTTGAATAAAATGAAAAAGACTTTGTACGTTTTGTTGTGGTTGGGCCGCGTTACTGGTGGGCTTTTTTTGGTGTGGTTGTGATATGGTTATTAACTAACTAGTGACACAATGTCTGAACTGACCACACTGAAGTCTGAATTGACCACACCTCTGTAGTCTGTGAAAAGGGCACAGAGCTCTGAGTAGAACAGACTGCCCTTGGCTGGCTGGTTGGTTGGCTGGCAGACAAACACAGTGTATGAGTAAAGAGTTTAGAATGTGATTAA
The DNA here is from genome assembly GCF_045791955.1 of Oncorhynchus clarkii lewisi. Classification (NCBI taxonomy): domain Eukaryota; kingdom Metazoa; phylum Chordata; class Actinopteri; order Salmoniformes; family Salmonidae; genus Oncorhynchus; species Oncorhynchus clarkii. The sequence goes on along the minus strand of NC_092150.1, from coordinate 28,338,780 downwards.
GCCTTCCTCGTTCCTCCCCCATAAACATTTTTATATAGCTAGGTACAATAACCCCCCTTGTCCATTCCTAACGTATACTCCCTTTGTCCTCCAAAGGGAAGACTCTCTCTCTCTCTCGCTCTTTCTCAACCCTCTCATTCTCACACACTCAGTCACTCTCTCTCCATCTGGACATTGTCTTAGAAACACAAGAAATCAATCAACTCCCTCAAGCCCAGTCCCATTAGAGCACAGACATGGACTGCAGCGGTGGTTTTAGAGTGTGCATAATGTGAGGGTGTGAAAGTACATGTGTATGCACGTGTAGGACTATATGGGTGTGCATGTGTCTGTGCCAATGAATAAATGGGCTCCTTGCCTGATACCACCTGCTTTTTTGATGTTCACTCACTGTCCTAATAGATTATACAGTAGAATAGAGACTAAATACTGCAACACAGTTAATCTCCAATATGTGCTACACATGGCAGCTTAACATAGACCGAGCAGCCGTTCACATAGGCTGAGTGGAGCACTAGCCGTCAGGATTGCATTAGTTTCCAGTGTAAATACACAAATGCACAACCTCTCTGTCTGTTCATATGTTTGCTCCTCTCTTTGCTGAATGTCTCGGCCTCGGATCGGATCTTTCAGCATTAATTTAGAACACCGTTGAGCACACTCTCTGGTTGACAAGCATAATATTATGTTTCCTTGCTCAGCTGAAATAAGGCCTGTGACTGACTCCCTCATAGATAGGCTACAAGGTGCCTCTTTGTAGCATAGCTTCACAAGTTCCCAGGAAGGGCCAAGTGAATACCAGCCTGGGATTTTTGGGGATGTTTAGAGTGAAAACATGGTCGCTGGCTCATGAGGGGCTAATCGTCCGTACGGCTCGGAGAGAGCTTTACCATGACCTCATCAGGATCAACACATTAAACGGGTCATTTTTAGCCACCTGTGGAAATTATTTTACTTCAGAGCCCGAAAAAAAATTAAATAAACATTAGGGGAGGTTAGCAAAAAATATCTCAGGAGGTGATGGGGATGCTGTGATATGAAAGGAACTCATGTTAAGTTCGTGTGTTTTCCAGGTGAGCCAGAGCCCCTGGACCAGCAGAAGCAGCAGCAGGTGACAGTGGATGAGGGCACAGAGCTCTTCTCCTACAAGGGGAACGATGTGGAGTCCTACGTGGCCACCAGCTCTCCCTCCGGCCTCTATCAGCTGGAGATGCTCTCCACAGAGAAGGACAGCAACTTCAAGGTGTACGCTACCACCACCCCAGCGTCTGACCAGCCCTACCCCGAGCTGCCCTACGATCCCCGGGTGGACATCACCGCCCTGGGCCGGACCACTGTCACCCTGGCCTGGAAGCCCACCCCTACAGGCGTTCTGATGGGCCAGCCCGTCCAGTATTGTGTGGTCATAAACAAGGAGCACAATTTCAAGAGCCTGTGTGCTGCCGAGGCTAAGATCAGCGCTGACGATGCCTTCATGGCCGCTCCAAAGCCAGGCCGGGACTTCAGCCCCTTCGACTTTGCTCACTTTGGCTTTGTCCACTCAGACAATAACTTAAACCGAGGTCTCACCAGCAACAAGATCTCCCGCTCCTACACAGCCAAACCCAAGGCCTCTGACATTCAGAAAGTCTGCATTGGTAACAAGAACATCTTCACCGTGTCGGACCTGAAGCCGGACACTCAGTATTACTTTGACGTGTTCGCTGTGAACTCTGCCACCAACACCAGCACCGCCTATGTGGGCACCTTCGCCCGCACCAAAGAGGAGGCTCGGCAGAAGACGGTGGAACTGAAGGATGGCAAAGTGTCCGACGTCTTCATCAAGAGGAAGGGCAGTAAGTTCCTGCGCTTCGCCCCTGTTTCCTCCCACCAGAGGGTCACTCTGTTTGTACATGCCTGTCTGGACTCTGTTCAGGTGCAGGTTAGGCGTGATGGCAAGCTGCTGCTCTCCCAGAATGTGGAGGGTGTACGGCAGTTCCAGCTGCGAGGGAAGCCCAAGGCCAAGTACCTGATCCGTCTGCGAGGCAGCAGGAAAGGAGCGTCCACCCTGAAGGTGCTGGCCACCACAAAGCCCAGCAGCAAGCAGCCCTTCCCATCGCTACCCGAGGACACACGTATCAAGGCCTTCGACAAGCTGCGTACCTGCTCCTCTGCTACTGTGGCCTGGCTGGGAACGCAGGACCGCAACAAGTTCTGCGTCTACAAAAAAGAGGTGTCCGAGAGCTACGGCGAGGAGCAGCGGCGCCGTGAGCAGAACCAGTGTGCCGGGCCCGAGACGCGCAGGAAGTCAGAGAAGGTCCTCTGCAAGTACTTCCACAGCCCAAACCTGCAGAAGGCCGTTACCACGGAAACCATCACAGGGCTGGAGCCGGGCAAGACCTATCTGCTGGACGTTTATGCTGTGGGCCACAGTGGTCACTCAGTCAAATACCAGAGCAAACTGGTGAAAACGAGGAAGTACTGCTAAAAGACTGCACAGAATAAATCTATTATATATATATATATATATTAAAAAAGTTTTATTTAACTCTAAGTGATATTCTACTAAGGAGTGTATACAGACTGACCACTCACACAGCTGATGAGCCTGTGGCAGAGACTTAACTGTTTGCAGAGGGAGATATCAACCTGTATATTTATGTTTACATTTCATTGTTGGCATGTTTTGGGGCGATCCATAAGTGAGAGGTGCTCACCTATGGATCGCCTTGTGCTTGGGGTCCCAGAATCTCGTTGCCAACAGGGAGACTTCACAGCTTCAGAGAAGAGACTGTTTCATCTTGTGCATCTCTCTGTCGCTGCATGACTCTTGCGTTCCTCTGTCAAAATGGTTTGTTACTTCAGTTTGAATTTAAGTTGACCTGCAGAGATAAAATAGATAACAGACGTGTATAGTTCTCTCAGTGCATCATTTATATTTAGGAGAGATTTAAATTATTTTATACTTCGCCTCTTTTGATTTGATTGTTTGTTTTTATTGATCATGATGACTATTACTGTTATGAAGAAATCATTCAAATTCTATGAGGAAATTGTCATTGTGGAGACATTCCGTTGTGTAACTCAGCCAGTGTGCGCTCTAGAGCCTGTCTGTAAATGTGTTCTGTGCTGGAGGTCTATGTGTTACCACTGTATTGCTGTGTGTGTCACATGTACAGAGTTGTCCTGCCAATATTCATGTACATAAACACTAAATATAGAACAAGTAATCCCTGTGTCACCCTGGGTGTCATGTTCTTCTGTGGGCTAGTTAACATCACATACTGTAGATATATGGAGGGTGTCAGGCAGCACTGCACCAGTGTATCAGCAGAAAGGAGAATAGGAGTATTTATAGATTTTACATTAAGCCTACATTATGTCCACGTACGCATAACATGATCCTTGATATAAATGATTACTGACATAAGAACAATTTCCCATGGACATACAGTACCAGAGTGAATGGGACTGCCAGAGGGAATTATTTTGATGAACGTACAGTGCATTGCGAAAGTATTCGGCCCCCTTGAACTTTGCGACCTTTTGCCACATTTCAGGCTTCAAACAAAAAGATATAAAACTGTATTTTTTTGTGAAGAATCAACAACAAGTGGGACACAATCATGAAGTGGAACGACATTTATTGGATATTTCAAACTTTTTTAACAAATCAAAAACTGAAAAATTGGGCGTGCAAAATTATTCAGCCCCTTTACTTTCAGTGCAGCAAACTCTCTCCAGAAGTTCAGTGAGGATCTCTGAATGATCCAATGTTGACCTAAATGACTAATGATGATAAATACAATCCACCTGTGTGTAATCAAGTCTCCGTATAAATGCACCTGCACTGTGATAGTCTCAGAGGTCCGTTAAAAGCGCAGAGAGCATCATGAAGAACAAGGAACACACCAGGCAGGTCCGAGATACTGTTGTGAAGAAGTTTAAAGCCGGATTTGGATACAAAAAGATTTCCCAAGCTTTAAACATCCCAAGGAGCACTGTGCAAGCGATAATATTGAAACGGAAGGAGTATCAGACCACTGCAAATCTACCAAGACCTGGCCGTCCCTCTAAACTTTCAGCTCATACAAGGAGAAGACTGATCAGAGATGCAGCCAAGAGGCCCATGATCACACTGGATGAACTGCAGAGATCTACAGCTGAGGTGGGAGACTCTGTCCATAGGACAACAATCAGTCGTATATTGCACAAATCTGGCCTTTATGGAAGAGTGGCAAGAAGAAAGCCATTTCTTAAAGATATCCATAAAAAGTGTTGTTTAAAGTTTGCCACAAGCCACCTGGGAGACACACCAAGCATGTGGAAGAAGGTGCTCTGGTCAGATGAAACCAAAATTGAACTTTTTGGCAACAATGCAAGACGTTATGTTTGGCGTAAAAGCAACACAGCTCATCACCCTGAACACACCATCCCCACTGTCAAACATGGTGGTGGCAGCATCATGGTTTGGGCCTGCTTTTCTTCAGCAGGGACAGGGAAGATGGTTAAAATTGATGGGAAGATGGATGGAGCCAAATTCAGGACCATTCTGGAAGAAAACCTGATGCAGTCTGCAAAAGACCTGAGACTGAGACGGAGATTTGTCTTCCAACAAGACAATGATCCAAAACATAAAGCAAAATCTACAATGGAATGGTTCAAAAATAAACATATCCAGGTGTTAGAATGGCCAAGTCAAAGTCCAGACCTGAATCCAATCGAGAATCTGTGGAAAGAACTGAAAACTGCTGTTCACAAATGCTCTCCATCCAACCACACTGAGCTCGAGCTGTTTTGCAAGGAGGAATGGGAAAAAATGTCAGTCTCTCGATGTGCAAAACTGATAGAGACATACCCCAAGCGACTTACAGCTGTAATCGCAGCAAAAGGTGGCGCTACAAAGTATTAACTTAAGGTGGCTGAATAATTTTGCACGCCCAATTTTCCAGTTTTGATATGTTAAAAAAGTTTGAAATATCCAATAAATGTCGTTCCACTTCATGATTGTGTCCCACTTGTTGTTGATTCTTCACAAAAAAATACAGTTTTATATCTTTATGTTTGAAGCCTGAAATGTGGCAAAAGGTCGCAAAGTTCAAGGGGGCCGAATACTTTCGCAATGCACTGTATTTGAATGTTGGTAAATGTTGTCATATGCCAAGTGTCAAAAGTTGCCAAAAGTACTCTCTACACCGGAACAATGTAGAACTAATGTCACATCAGTGTCTGCGATCGTTTTGTGTTTACATGTGTTTTAGGATGTAGGGTAACAGTTTTAACCACACATACAGTACACTTACCACATATAAGAGAAGAGGAGTTCAGCATGCACTGACACACACCGACATAGACACGACCACACACACATCCACACGTTGTAATTAAGAGTGGTCACAGTTGAGTGGAGAAGTCCTGACTGTTGTGGCTAAGACAAACAGCTGTTCCTTGTGACTCTCCATGTTTCCATCACAACTCGATTCTGAGCAGTAACGCTCTTATTCTCCACCACAACTCCCTGTCAATCAAACAACCCCATTCAGAGGAAGCGTAGAGAAGGCTCCATCTGGCTTACATTAACCTGCTGTTGCCCTGGAATAATGTGGAGCTCCAAGAGAGCTGTGGGAATGTCATGGACAGGCCTGTAAACTCCTGCTAATAAAGCCAGTAAGTAGGGAATGTCATGGACAGGCCTGTAAACTCCTGCTAATAAAGCCAGTAAGTAGGGAATGTCATGGACAGGCCTGTAAACTCCTACTGATAAAGCCAGTAAGTAGGGAATGTCATGGACAGGTCTGTAAACTCCTGCTAATAAAGCCAGTAAGTAGGGAATGTCATGGACAGGCCTGTAAACTCCTGCTAATAAAGCCAGTAAGTAGGGAATGTCATGGACAGGCCTGTAAACTCCTACTGATAAAGCCAGTAAGTAGGGAATGTCATGGACAGGCCTGTAAACTCCTACTGATAAAGCCAGTAAGTAGGGAATGTCATGGACAGGCCTGTAAACTCCTACTGGTAAAGCCAGTAAGTAGAGAATGTCATGGACAGGCCTGTAAACTCCTACTGATAAAGCCAGTAAGTAGGGAAGGTCATGGACAGGCCTGTAAACTCCTACTGGTAAAGCCAGTAAGTAGGGAATGTCATGGACAGGCCTGTAAACTCCTGCTAATAAAGCCAGTAAGTAGGGAATGTCATGGACAGGCCTGTAAACTCCTGCTAATAAAGCCAGTAAGTAGGGAATGTCATGGACAGGCCTGTAAACTCCTGCTAATAAAGCCAGTAAGTAGGGAATGTCATGGACAGGCCTGTAAACTCCTGCTAATAAAGCCAGTAAGTAGGGAATGTCATGGACAGGCCTGTAAACTCCTACTGATAAAGCCAGTAAGTAGGGAATGTCATGGACATGTCTGTAAACTCCTACTGGTAAAGCCAGTAATTAGGGAATGTCATGGACAGGCCTGTAAACTCCTACTGATAAAGCCAGTAAGTAGGGAATGTCATGGACAGGCCTGTAAACTCCTACTGATAAAGCCAGTAAGTAGGGAATGTCATGGACAGGCCTGTAAACTCCTACTGATAAAGTCAGTAAGTAGGGAATGTCATGGACAGGTCTGTAAACTCCTCCTGATAAAGCCAGTAAGTAGGGAATGTCATGGACAGGCCTGTAAACTCCTACTGATAAAGCCAGTAAGTAGGGAATGTCATGGACAGGCCTGTAAACTCCTACTGATAAAGCCAGTAAGTAGGGAATGTCGTGGACAGGTCTGTAAACTCCTGCTAATAAAGCCAGTAAGTAGGGAATGTCATGGACAGGTCTGTAAACTCCTCCTGATAAAGCCAGTAAGTAGGGAATGTAATGGACAGGCCTGTAAACTCCTGCTAATAAAGCCAGTAAGTAGGGAATGTCATGGACAGGTCTGTAAACTCCTCCTGATAAAGCCAGTAAGTAGGGAATGTCATGGACAGGCCTGTAAACTCCTACTGATAAAGCCAGTAAGTAGGGAATGTCATGGACAGGCCTGTAAACTCCTCCTGATAAAGCCAGTAATTAGGGAATGTCATGGACATGTCTGTAAACTCCTACTGATAAAGCCAGTAAGTAGGGAATGTCATGGACATGTCTGTAAACTCCTACTGGTAAAGCCAGTAAGTAGGGAATGTCATGGACAGGCCTGTAAACTCCTGCTAATAAAGCCAGTAAGTAGGGAATGTCATGGACAGGCCTGTAAACTCCTACTGATAAAGCCAGTAAGTAGGGAATGTCATGGACAGGCCTGTAAACTCCTACTGATAAAGCCAGTAAGTAGGGAATGTCATGGACAGGCCTGTAAACTCCTACTGATAAAGCCAGTAAGTAGGGAATGTCGTGGACAGGTCTGTAAACTCCTACTGATAAAGCCAGTAATTAGGGAATGTCATGGACAGGCCTGTAAACTCCTACTGATAAAGCCAGTAAGTAGGGAATGTCGTGGACAGGTCTGTAAACTCCTACTGATAAAGCCAGTAAGTAGGGAATGTCATGGACAGGCCTGTAAACTCCTAGTGATAAAGCCAGTAAGTAGGGAATGTCATGGACAGGCCTGTAAACTCCTACTAATAAAGCCAGTAAGTAGGGAATGTCATGGACTGTAAACTCCTATTGATAAAGCCAGTAAGTAGGGAATGTAATGGACAGGTCTGTAAACTCCTACTGATAAAGCCAGTAAGTAGGGAATGTCATGGACAGGCCTGTAAACTCCTACTGATAAAGCCAGTAAGTAGGGAATGTCATGGACAGGCCTGTAAACTCCTACTGATAAAGCCAGTAATTAGGGAATGTCATGGACATGTCTGTAAACTCCTACTGATAAAGCCAGTAAGTAGGGAATGTCATGGACAGGCCTGTAAACTCCTACTGATAAAGCCAGTAAGTAGGGAATGTCATGGACATGTCTGTAAACTCCTACTGGTAAAGCCAGTAAGTAGGGAATGTCATGGACAGGTCTGTAAACTCCTACTAATAAAGCCAGTAAGTAGGGAATGTCATGGACAGGCCTGTAAACTCCTACTGATAAAGCCAGTAAGTAGGGAATGTCATGGACAGGTCTGTAAACTCCTACTAATAAAGCCAGTAAGTAGGGAATGTCATGGACAGGCCTGTAAACTCCTACTGATAAAGCCAGTAAGTAGGGAATGTCGTGGACAGGTCTGTAAACTCCTACTGATAAAGCCATTAAGTAGGGAATGTCATGGACAGGCCTGTAAACTCCTACTAATAAAGCCAGTAAGTAGGGAATGTCATGGACTGTAAACTCCTACTGATAAAGCCAGTAAGTAGGGAATGTCATGGACAGGCCTGTAAACTCCTACTAATAAAGCCAGTAAGTAGGGAATGTCATGGACAGGCCTGTAAACTCCTACTAATAAAGCCAGTAAGTAGGGAATGTCATGGACTGTAAACTCCTACTGGTATAGCCAGTAAGTAGGGAATGTCATGGACATGTCTGTAAACTCCTACTGATAAAGCCAGTAAGTAGGGAATGTCATGGACAGGCCTGTAAACTCCTACTGATAAAGCCAGTAAGTAGGGAATGTCATGGACAGGCCTGTAAACTCCTACTGATAAAGCCAGTAAGTAGGGAATGTCATGGACAGGCCTGTAAACTCCTACTGATAAAGCCAGTAAGTAGGGAATGTCATGGACATGTCTGTAAACTCCTACTAATAAAGCCAGTAAGTAGGGAATGTCATGGACAGGTCTGTAAACTCCTACTGGTAAAGCCAGTAAGTAGGGAATGTCATGGACTGTAAACTCCTACTGGTAAAGCCAGTAAGTAGGGAATGTCATGGACATGTCTGTAAACTCCTACTGATAAAGCCAGTAAGTAGGGAATGTCATGGACATGTCTGTAAACTCCTACTGGTAAAGCCAGTAAGTAGGGAATGTCATGGACAGGCCTGTAAACTCCTGCTAATAAAGCCAGTAAGTAGGGAATGTCATGGACAGGCCTGTAAACTCCTACTGATAAAGCCAGTAAGTAGGGAATGTCATGGACAGGCCTGTAAACTCCTACTGATAAAGCCAGTAAGTAGGGAATGTCATGGACAGGCCTGTAAACTCCTACTGATAAAGCCAGTAAGTAGGGAATGTCGTGGACAGGTCTGTAAACTCCTACTGATAAAGCCAGTAATTAGGGAATGTCATGGACAGGCCTGTAAACTCCTACTGATAAAGCCAGTAAGTAGGGAATGTCGTGGACAGGTCTGTAAACTCCTACTGATAAAGCCAGTAAGTAGGGAATGTCATGGACAGGCCTGTAAACTCCTACTAATAAAGCCAGTAAGTAGGGAATGTCATGGACTGTAAACTCCTATTGATAAAGCCAGTAAGTAGGGAATGTAATGGACAGGTCTGTAAACTCCTACTGATAAAGGCAGTAAGTAGGGAATGTCATGGACAGGCCTGTAAACTCCTACTGATAAAGCCAGTAAGTAGGGAATGTCATGGACAGGCCTGTAAACTCCTACTGATAAAGCCAGTAATTAGGGAATGTCATGGACATGTCTGTAAACTCCTACTGATAAAGCCAGTAAGTAGGGAATGTCATGGACAGGCCTGTAAACTCCTACTGATAAAGCCAGTAAGTAGGGAATGTCATGGACATGTCTGTAAACTCCTACTGGTAAAGCCAGTAAGTAGGGAATGTCATGGACAGGTCTGTAAACTCCTACTAATAAAGCCAGTAAGTAGGGAATGTCATGGACAGGCCTGTAAACTCCTACTGATAAAGCCAGTAAGTAGGGAATGTCATGGACAGGTCTGTAAACTCCTACTAATAAAGCCAGTAAGTAGGGAATGTCATGGACAGGCCTGTAAACTCCTACTGATAAAGCCAGTAAGTAGGGAATGTCGTGGACAGGTCTGTAAACTCCTACTGATAAAGCCATTAAGTAGGGAATGTCAAGGACAGGCCTGTAAACTCCTACTAATAAAGCCAGTAAGTAGGGAATGTCATGGACTGTAAACTCCTACTGATAAAGCCAGTAAGTAGGGAATGTCATGGACAGGCCTGTAAACTCCTACTAATAAAGCCAGTAAGTAGGGAATGTCATGGACAGGCCTGTAAACTCCTACTAATAAAGCCAGTAAGTAGGGAATGTCATGGACTGTAAACTCCTACTGGTATAGCCAGTAAGTAGGGAATGTCATGGACAGGCCTGTAAACTCCTACTGATAAAGCCAGTAAGTAGGGAATGTCATGGACAGGCCTGTAAACTCCTACTGATAAAGCCAGTAAGTAGGGAATGTCATGGACAGGCCTGTAAACTCCTACTAATAAAGCCAGTAAGTAGGGAATGTCATGGACTGTAAACTCCTACTGATAAAGCCAGTAAGTAGGGAATGTCATGGACATGTCTGTAAACTCCTACTGATAAAGCCAGTAAGTAGGGAATGTCATGGACAGGCCTGTAAACTCCTACTGATATAGCCAGTAAGTAGGGAACGTCATGGACAGGTCTGTAAACTCCTCCTGATAGAGCCAGTAAGTAGGGAATGTCATGGACAGGTCGGTAAACTCTTACTGATAAAGCCAGTAAGTAGGGAATGCTAGTGATATGCTCTGGGGGTCAATATACTCATGAACAAGGTCTGAATGGAGGTAGATGGAGTTTTAATGAAGCCAAGGCCCTCCTTCGTTCTCTCTATACTAGTCACTTAGGAGGTATACACTTTAAAAAAATACAAACACACACTTCTTGATATACACACAGACCACAGAGTAAGCCACACAGAAAAGCCTATTTTCTGGAGCTCACAGACAGGAGATGTGGCTTTCTCTCTCTCTAGTTATTGTCACCTTTCCCCGATCATACTGACACCTACCCTCTTCCATTTACTGTTTTATACCTTTATTTAACTAGGCAAGTCACTTAAGAACAAATTCTTATTTTCAATCAACAGCCTAGGAGCAGTGGATTAACTGCCTGTTCAGGGGCAGAACAACAGATCTGTACCTTGTCAGCTCAGGGACTTGATGTTGCAACCTTTCGCTTACTAGTCCAACACGCTAACCACCAGGCTACCTGCTACCTGTAACGAGCATCCTCTCCCACTGAGCACAGACCAACACCGGACATCCATGGACGTTGAAAAGTAGTTGAAATTTGGTCTGGACCATACAAATATGGTCTTGTTTGGGGGCAGAGCTTATTACAATTATAGCAAGTGTGTAGAATAACACCCAATAATACCCAGGAAGAGAATGATATTCATTTCCATAATTATGCACTTTTGTATAGTTCAGATCAGGGACCCACGATGTAATTCCGTTGCTTAATTACTTTACCAGATGTAAATCCAATTCACCTACCATACTGTAGTTCAGTAACCAAAATAAATGTTTCAAACTCAAGGTGCCATGTCATAGCTGACACACCATTCTTTCTGCAGACATCTTTTAATCTCAATTCAGAGCCGATATTTAACTGAGTTTTTGGAAAACGTGGTTGCCTAAAAGACAGATGGAGATTATACCCTAACTCTATCTCTGGGCTCCTGAGTGGTGCAGCAGTCTAAGGCACTACATCTCAGTGCTAGAGGTGTCACTACAGACCCTGGTTCAATTCCAGGTTGCATCACGACTGGCTGTGATTGGGATTCCCATAGGGCGGAGAACAATTGGCCCAGCGTTGTCTGGGTTAAGGTTTTTCTGGTGTCTGCCGTCATTGACTCGTTAAACAAAAAATCACCAAACTTTGCATCTGGACAGATATTCCAGTAAATGTATTTTTGTGACATTTTCTGTGTAAATTGTTCAAAGTAGTCCTTCTGCATAGAGTTGTTTAGTTTGTTAAACTTTTAAATAGAAAACGTTTTTTTGTTAGGTATACACATTTTATTAGAACATCAGAGTCAAAGTGTAATTCAGTCTGGTGGGCTGTGTATATTTGTTTTTTAACATGGTAATGCTTTGATCTGTGAGTTATGTATACTGTATATGCAGCTGAATGAAGAGTGGAGACATCCATAACACTACAGGTATGGTAGAATGGCGAGATTTGTGCGCTAGAGACCCAGCTTTGATCCTTGGCCAGAGTTAGCATGACTTGCCTGCCCCTCAAATTCACTATGCTGGTGTCGGGAAGTTACCTAGGCCAGTGTGAGGCATGGCAGACTGCTCTGAGGTAAGGTCCAGTTTAACAATCACAGGACTGCTAGTTGAGCACAAACGCAGCAGATATACATTAATATATTGTCAGAGAAACAATATATTATTATGTTAGAAGTATAATTACAAAAGATACATGGCAGTGTGTGAGCATATATAGTCATTTTTTGCCTAAAAAATACCGGGAATAATTTATAATTTTATTTATATTTTTCCCAAGAGTCTCGGGAATGTACCTCATCAATCGGAAGTGCCTATTTTAAAGCGTTTACAATCAAGATATGGTCACTATGCCAGGGTTCTCCCAAAATTAGATTGTCCCTGCGCAACGTTACAGGCTTGGCTGCTCCACTATGTAAAGATTTCACAGCTATTAAGTAATCATAGAGTAATTGATCGCTAATGACATCGTTGTGAATTGCGAAACAGGCCTTTCATAAATTCCGAGCGTTATCTTGTTCCTCAATAATTTCAGCGCATTTCAGCAGTAGGCCCTAGAGACAGAGCGTGCTCAGGACTCTGAGCGTGCACCCGGAGTAGGCTATAGCGTTTTCGAATCATACAAACTTTCTAATTGCAGTCAAACAAAAGTAAATTGACTAAAGTTGCTAAACTTGCTACACAACCTCCAACGAACTACAGAATATCTTCTATTTGGCAAAATGGAGTTGATGATTATACGGATAGCAGATCACCTCATGAATAACTGGGAGATGAATAGAGGAACCTGTTTAATGTCAAGGTATTTTAACGGGACCAACTCTTCTTTTTTTTAAGCCCATATCTACCTACTCTCGTATCGTTAGTTGATCACACATTGTCTACGGAAACTCTCATAAGGGCAGCAAAACGAGACAGCAGGGGAAATGTTATAGCGGTATTTTGACATGCATAGACGAGACGTGCTTTGATAATGCAACCTATGGATTACAGAATAAAGTTAGGAATTTTCATGCGAGACATGAGTCAGGATTTTGGGTTTCAGTGGGATTGGAAAAATAGGAAAATAGCCTAGGCTCTATATAAGGAGTCACTACATTGATAATTCACTTGATTTAGGCTACATTATTTCATGCTAAATTATTTTGATCATTGATAGATGAGCAAACTAATACATGAGCTACCACTTCCACTTGTCTAGCCAGATATCTTCCAAATATACAGACAGAGATTCAGTTCAACAAAATCACATTGATTGATTTTCAGACAAGTCGCGGGCTTTTGTTCGGGAGTTGAAGATCAACATCCAATTGTATAACATGCTAGAAACATTTTCTGATCAGCTAATATATGAGCAAACTAGAATAAAGAAAATCATTAGCACTCATCTCAATTTAGCTAACATTTCCCCGTGCTAATTGTTACCAAATATCCAAAGGGAGATTCAGTGAAAACAAAAATCTGACACTAATTGATCTGATCATTTCTGATTTATCTAGTCGGCACATGCTTGTGTCTAAACGATGCTGAAATAATCTAGGTGACCACATACGACTATTGCTTTATATTAGTATAACGATTGGATACGATTTTGGGAGTTTCAGCATAAGTAAGAATTTGATAAATGCCTTCAATTGTATTAGCCTACTTTATTCCAGTATTTCCATTCAGTTGATCATCACCAAGGTGAGTTTTCTGCTTTCTGCGCTTTTTCTATGCCTAACGGCTGTTTTCTCATTTCCTCACTCCTCTACAGCCCACCTCGGGAGCTTTGTTCTCAAACCCAGTTTAAATCAATATAGTCTACTGTAGTGTTTTCTAAAAATCTGTATTTTTATCGGGTTTGGGAGCATTTAATTGATGTGATGTAGAACCAGGCCTGGGCCAGTAAATCAGCTAGGCTAAAGGCTTCCATGAAACAACAACCTGTTTGGAAAATGTGCTTTTTTCTTTTTTGAAAATCTGCAGCAGGCATGTTGTGTATTTTGTGGAATTGCATACATTCGACATTGGGGGACACATTTTGTCTTGTGATTTTATTTTTTCTGGAAATGTGAAGATTTGACACTCCAGGGATCCCGGTAATCTTTAATGTACAATTTTGTCGAGTTTGTGAAGAAGAAATAGCCACTAGAGTGGCAGGTATGCATACAGACCCACAGAGACAGACAGCCATACACCTCACACACACACACACACACACACACACACACACACACACACACACACACACACACACACACACACACACACACACACACACACACACACACACACACACACACTAACACACAGCCTCTGTTCATGACACTCTCATGTGATTTGAAACTAAAGAATAACATGGAACGCTTCTCAGAGATGATTATCCCTTTGGCAGAGAAAGCAGTGAAACTGAAGACTCTCTGATGACTGTTATAAGCATTTTTGGAGCAGAATGAGGCCAAGGCACCTAGGCTACTATCCAAGGCACCTAGGCTACTATCCAAGGCACCTAGGCTACAATCCAAGGCACCGAGGCTACTATGCAAGGCACCTAGGCTACTATCCAAGGCACCTAGGCTACTATCCAAGGCACCTAGGCTACTATCCAAGGCACCTAAGCTACTATCCAAGGCACCTAGGCTACAATCCAAGGCACTGAGGCTACTATGCAAGGCACCGAGGCTACTATCCAAGGCACCTAGGCTACTATGGGAAAATAAGATGTGGACTGAGTACGGGTTTAGTCACACATTTCAGCTCCACACTGGGGCCAACTTAATCTTTTTCTAGGATCTCAACACCATAACATGGGCATTGCGATTTTCCAAATTAGTGTTATACAAATCATATACACATGCACATGCACATGCGAACGAACACACACGCATACTGAGCCCTGGCAGGACAATACAGAGGGGTAGACTATGATGAACATGATTCTACTTTTGCCTCTCAGGGTATAGATCATTGTTGGGGTTCTGCTACAAACCAGCATAAGGTCAGGCAGGCGGAAGTCTGGGGCTGATGCCCAGAGCCATCCCTAGCCCGCAGTGTCCTGTCCCAGGGCAGGGAGAAAGAGACCTGTGACCCCCTGTCTTCAAACGACCTCCATCTGCAAACCCCAGCTGAAGGACTCAACCAATGTATGGCTGCAGTGATAATACACTAACACTGAATTCCCTGTTTAAACTGCCAGTCATTTACCATCTAGGAGTATGTGTGTGTTTCAGTGTGTCTATGCATGTGTGCAATGTGTACTAAGTCTATTTAGGTTTTATGTATATGTATGGAGCGTGAGTTGTATGAGTGTGTGTGTGTGTGTGTATGTATGTGTGTGTGTGTGTGTGTGTGTGTGTGTGTGTGTGTGTGTGTGTGTGTGTGTGTGTGTGTGTGTGTGTGTGTGTGTGTGTGTGTGTGTGTGTGTGTGCGTGCGTGCGTGTGTGTGTGTGTGTGTGTGCGTGCGTGCTCATGAGTGTTATACATGAACATGAAAGGAAACATGTGTTTGTGTACACTTATTACAGTATGAATGCCTAGGAGGACCCTCGTAGGGGTGGTCCCTCGGTTCTCTGCTCACTCCTAAGTGCCTGTAATTTCTCACCCTTCATCAGTACTGTAATCTCTGTAGACGCCCTCTGAAGAACCTTCTCTAACAGGGTCCGCCGGGGACCAGGGGTTGACAAACGAAAACATAATTTATCCAGTGACCTCGGAGCTGCAGGAAATGGTTTGCTGGCTGTTTTACAATAGCCTTGAAATAGGGGGTTGGGGTGGTAGGGGACTGAGGGGGTTTGTGAAACCTGAAAAGGTGGTCTGGCCTCTAAACCTACAGTATCAGGTTTGAGTATTTCAACAAACATGCACTCATACATTTGGAAAATCCTGTATGGAACCATTTGTGTGTTTGCCAAACTGAGTTTTCCCTGCAGTGAAAATATTTATTTAGAAAAAAATAAACTGAAAGTGTTTATTTCAGGTCAATCTTCTGCCATGTCCTAAATGTGATTTCTGTGCTCTGCGGCCCTCTCGTCATTGGCAGTACAGAGAGAGGATGGCTGGATCCTAGGTTTCATGGCTCATTGCTCTTTGTGTTCTAAGTCCTGGTCCTGTTGTGTTAGTGATCTTCTGGCCTTTTTTGATTCAGTATAATGGTCTGATAGATGATATGATAGGACCCTGTTGCTGATCTAACCTGAATTTAGCAGTCCGGGTACATCCAGCTTTTTTGCGACCTACTGAAGAAGGCACATTAACACAAGACCTGATGAAAAGCCCAGGGAAACCGGTGGCCATGTTATGATGGTGTGTCTGTCTGACTGTGTGCCTGACTGTGTATCTGAATGTGTGTGTGTGTGTGTGTGTGTGTATGGTTACTGGTCAACAGTAGATGACCAGGGTTGGTCTGGATTACCTAGGGGTAGTCATGAAAGCTGAGTGAACGTTTATGGGTAGGGAGGTTCTACAGGGGTCTAAAGAAGGAGAAAGGGTTCATGGCCTTTAATTGTCTTGGTCCTGACCCTCCAGACCGTGGCACTGACAGGGATGTCAGAAGGGGACAGGAGGGGATGGGGGGTTGGGGGCACAGAAAGAGCCTCTCAGTCCACTGGTCACTCCTGTCATCCAATAGATCCACGTAGACTTCCCCCCTACTGCTCTTCTATAATGTCAGTGGGGTCTTATAGCACACCTGGAACACTGGCTAGCGGTTAGACAACCTCAAATACAAAGGTGAACTGAGACAATACACAAACAGACGAGGAGAAACAGACAATAATTTTAAAGAATACGAAGATTAGTTCCTTCAGGTCTCGTGTGATATGAAGTAAGGGACAAGTTGGAGCTAATTTTGTTACCGTATCAACTGCATTTCAAGGTGGCATGTACAGTTTCAGCATGAACAATGTGTCCGTTTTGAATTCATGCCGATTTTGTGTAAGTAAATATGGTAGGCTACCGCACACAAACAGACACACACGCAGAGCATTGATTCTTGATCATGCAGATAGCAGAGCATTGATTATTGATCATGCAGATAGCAGAGCATTGATTATTGATCATGCAGATAGCAGAGCATTGATTATTGATCATGCAGATAGCAGAGCATTGATTATTGATCATGCAGATAGCAGAGCAGAAAAGGCTGTATGAAGACAGATTTAGACTTTGCATATAATTTAACAGTTCCATTTCACGTCACACTGTTGATAGAAAGAATGTTTCTCACAATTATTCATTTCTGGAAAGAGGAGTGAGTTTTGGCAGGTAATCTTGGTAAATCGTGGTAACCCGGTTCCCGCCAGCATGCCACGTTCACGTAATAATCGGAACTAAGAACCTCTAAAATTTCTAGCTCGCTAACTGGTTGAATGTGGCACGTGTATATCTACAACCAATTAGCAAGTTGGAAATTTCAGAGGTTCCTAGTTCCAACTAGCACATGAATGCGGCATTAAACCCAAATGAGCACCAACATGTGAAGTTCATTTTCCATCCTAAAATTCAGAATAAGCAAAATGTTTGATTTCATGTCAAACAGATCTTAGAAGGGTCTTAGACCACATCTACCAGAAAAGTCTTAAAAGGTATTAGAAATACATCAAAACACATTAATGTTGAAGTTAAGACCCCTGACAACTAATTTCAACATTTATATTTAATTTTTCAGAAATGATTTGCCTTCTGTAAGTTTAAGAAATATTTCATTGTATCATGTCATTTTGTTACAAAAAACTTGCAAATCGTTAAGATATTTTCAAATTTCCCTCCCTCATGAGTGAAGAATAACAACAGAATAATACACCAAAATGCAATGGAGGATATTGCATTTTTCTACATTTGTATGACTAGTCGGGATACATCACAATGAATACATCACTATAATTACGCATTTACAGTGCCTTCAGAAAGTATTCAGACCCCTTGACTCCACATTTTGTTACGTTACAGCCTTATTCTAAAACGGATTAAAAAACTAAATCCTCAGCAATCTACACACAATAACCCATAATGACAAAGCAAAAGCTGTTTTTAGAAATGTTTGCACATTTATATACAAAAAAAAAGAAATACCTTATTTACATAAGTATTCAGACCCTTTGCTATGAGACTCGAAATTGTCCTGATTCCATTGATCATCCTTGAGATGTTTCGACAACTTGATTGGAGTCCACCTGTGGTAAATTCTATTGATTGGACATGATTTGGAAAGGCACACACCTGTCTATATAAGGTCCCACAGTTGACAGGGCATGTCAGTGCAAAAACCAAGCCATGAGGTCGAAGGAATTGTACATAGAGCTCCGAGACAGGATTGTGTCGAGGCAAAGATCTGGGGAAGGGTACCAAAAAATATCTGCAGAGGTCCCCAAGAACACAGTGGCCTCCATCGTTTTTAAATGGAAGAAGTTTGGAACCACCAAAACTCTTCCTAGAGCTGACCGCCCGGCTGAACTAAGCAATCGGGGAGAAGGGCCTTGGTCAGGGAGGTGACTGTCCCGAGCAGCCCCTCTGTCCAGTGGGGTCATTAAGTAGGGTCGCCGTGGCTAGGAGGCCGCGGAAGCGGACAAGGTGGGGGACTAAGACAATGTTGAAGTGGGGTCCGCGTCCCGTGCCAGAGCCGCCACCGCGGGCAGACGCCCACCCAGACCCTCCCCTATAGGTCAAGGTTTTGTGGCCGGAGTCCGCACCTTTGGGGGGGGGGGGGGGGGGGGGTACTGTCACGTTCTGACCTTTATTTCCTTTGTTTTGTATTTATTTAGTATGGTCAGGGCGTGAGTTGGGTGGGCAGTCTATGTTTGTTTTTCTATGATTTGCGCATTTCTATGTTTCGGGCTAGTGTGGTTCTCAATCAGAGGCAGGTGTCATTAGTTGTCTCCGATTGAGAATCATACTTAGGTAGCCTGGGTTTCACTGTGTGTTTGTGGGTGATTGTTCCTGTCTCTGTGTTTGCAATAGATAGGACTGTTTAGGTTTTCACTTTTCTTGTTTTGTTTAGTTATTTCATGTATAGTGTCTTTAGAAATTAAAGAACATGAATAACCACCACGCTGCATTTTGGTCCGCTTCTCCTTCACAACAGGAAAACCGTTACACTTGTAGCGTTATACCTAAGAAGACTTGAGGCTGTAATCGCTGCCAAAGGTGCTTCAAAAAAGTACTGAGTAAAGGGTCTGAATTTATTTATATAAATGTAATATTTCCGTTTAAAAAATATATATATATATGAGCAAAACATATCTAAAAACCTGTTATTGCTTTGTCATTATGTGGTAATGTGTGTAGATTGATGAGGAACAAAATATTGAATTCGTTTTAGAATAAGGCTGTAACCTAACAAAATGTTGAAAAAGTCAAGGGTTCTGAATACATTCTGAAGGCACTGTATGTACAGTATAGTACAGATCAGGGACCCACGAAGTCATTCTGTTACTGTCACTATGTTATCAGATGTAAATCCACTTAATTTACTGTTGTTCAATTAAAAGGTTTTTCAATCTCAAGGTGTCCTATCATAACTCCCTTCCGTATTTTTTCTGAAGACATCTTGGAATCTTAATTCAGAGTAGAAAATTGACATCTGCACTGTTCAAGTATTTGTGTTTTTGTAAACTTTTCAGTTACATTTTTTAAAAGTTGTCACGAATCCTGCCGAAGATGGTGCCTCTTCCTGTTCGGGCGGCACTCGGCGCTCGTCGTCACAGGCCTACTAGCTGCCATCGATTCCCTTTTTTGTTTCTGTTAGTTTGGTCTGATTGGTTACACCTGTTTTGAGTTTAGTTTTGTTTGTGGGCTATTTAAGTGCACTAGGCCCGCCGGCTTTTGTGCGGGCTTGTTTTCTGTTCATGGTGTTGGATTATTTGTGGATTCTATTTTTCTGGACAGTTTAGTCCTGTTTGTTTGGACTGGGTATTTTATGCGCCCTTGTGTTTGGCATGTCCGTTTTCACTGTCTTTGGAATAAAGATCCACGTTCTGAACTACCTGCTCTCTGCGCCTGACTCCCCCACCCACTACTCCTAGAAGCCGTAACAGTAGTTGAATGGCTTGTTTAGCTTCGCAATCAATGGTTTTGTTTTTAAAGTGAAAGAAATTGTCACTTCAGTGTCATTCTGTTGCCATTGAATTGCCCATATACTATGTGAGAAAAAAATTGGTAGTGAAGAAATGTTTTGTTTTTGTGTCTTTGAAAGGAGAAATATACACAAAATAGACACCGTTTAAATGTAACACTGAAAGGGAAAAAAACAATCACCAGCTTAACTAGGATTTGGACGACGGAGTCCAGAGTGCTGAGTCTTAAACAAATGTTCCTACCCATGGAAACTCATCCCCTTTCAAAGAAACAGAGCAGAGATGCATGCCAGTTCATTGGCTCTCCAGTAAACAAGAACATCATGACGCAAAGGCACTGTGGTAACCTAGTCAACTCACACTGATCATGTGAATCAATCATGGCAGTGCGGAACACGGACCCATAATGCCACAGGAAGTCATTAAGATAAACAAGAGCTACGAACATTGTAAACAACACTATCACAATGCTGACACAACACTGATTAGAGAGAAAGGAGATTTGTTGAAGATGTGCATCCAACAACATATACAGTTCTTCAGACAGACAAACACACCAACAGAGCCAGAGTGAGTATATGTGTACTTGATGACACTAATCTCTGTCCTGCGGGGTAAAAGTCAACAAATCAAGGTGGATGATGTATTTCTCCCTCACTAATGGTCTGAGATTGAGTTTGAACTGAGACCTAATGCATTTGTGTATAGTCTCTCATCCACCTTCCACATGTGAAGTCACTTAGACAGTGTGATGTCAGCCTGCACAGATGGTTTCTAAATACAGAAAGGTATATTTTCTAGTAAATTGGCCGTAGTGTCATACTCTGACCAAAATAGGCAGATTAGGAGGTACATGAGGTCTACAACGTAGAAAAAGTGCAAGATGTTTAGCTAAGGATAGCAAATCCACTATATTAACATGCACACACACACACACACACACACACACACACACACACACACACACACACACACACACCAGAAGCCATAAAGAGAATATACAGACAATATTGGGACAGCAATTGGATCAGAGTACCATAGTTCTTTGAAAAGGTTATTTTAAAGCACTGGAAACAAAATGCTGATTTTGGCTCAGTGTTGGCCCTAGAGCAGTAACTGATATTATGCTGTACACCCACTGTGATTGGGTTCCTACTGTTATGCCAACACTTTTACCTTCTATCATAAGGGGTTCATAAAACTCCAGGTAAGCTAGTTTGGTAGAGGAAGGCCAAGTCAATTAGCATGAAACAGCTGCCATGACTGTTTATGCCATTATGTTACATGTATCTGTATTAATCATAGATAAAAGCAATGTCATGGTGGAAATGCAATTATTGTCATCAAGCTTTCAATTAGTCTGATTTAATAGGCTGTCACGTACGTGAGGAGAGACGGACCAAGGCACAGCGGATGTTGAGCTCCACATATTTATTATAAAGTCAAACTTAGCAAGAACAAAACAAATAAATCAATAAACTATCAACGAAACATGACTACGTGGTGCACATGCACAAAACACAAAATAACAACAAGGGCTCTCTATGGCCAGGGCGTGACAGTACCCCCCCCCCCCCCCCCCCAAAGGTGCGGACTCCGGCCACAAAACCTGAAACCAAATTGGGAGTGTAGGGTGGGTGATTAGTGTTGGTGGCGGCTCCGGTGCGGGTCATAGCCCCCCCCCAGACCCGGGAACCGACCGGGCTGAACGACGTGCCCGTACTGGGCATCGGCGCAGAGGAAGGCTCGTGCCTTGGAGCTGGGCTGGTAGCCATGCCTGGACTGGTCACCGGCGCTGAGGAAGGCTCGGGCCTAGGAGCGAGACTAGATGCCGTGTCTGGACTGGACACCGGCGCAGAAGAGGGCTCCTGCCATGGAGCTGGACTGGATGCCGTGTTTGGACTGGACACCGTTGCAGAGGAAGACTCCGACCTTGGAGCGGGACTCAGCACCGTGCCTTGACTGGACACCGTCGCAGAGGAAGACTCCGACCTTGGAGCGGGACTGAGCACCGTGCCTTAACTGGACACCGTCGCAGAGGAAGACTCCGACCTTGGAGCGGGACTGAGCACCGTGCCTTGACTGGACACCGTCGCAGAGGAAGACTCCGACCTTGGAGCGGGACTGAGCACCGTGCCTTGACTGGACACCGGCGCAGTGGAAGACTCCGACCTTGGAGCGGGACTGAGCACCGTGCCTTGACTGGACACCGGTGCAGAGGAAGACTCCGACCTTGGAGCGGGACTGAGCACCGTGCCTTGACTGGACACCATCGCAGAGGAAGACTCCGACCTTGGAGCGGGACTGAGCACCGTGCCTTGACTGGACATCGGCGCAGAGGAAGACTCCTGTCCTGGAGTGGGACTGGACACCTTGCCTGGAAGCTCTGGGCCGTCGACCGCAGCTGGAGGTTCCTGACTGTGGACCGTCGCAGGAGGTTCCGGACCTTGGACTGTCGTAGGAGGTTCCGGACCGTGGATCGTCGCTGGAGGTTCCGGACTGTGGACTGTCATAGGAGGTTCTGGACCGTGGACCGTTGTAGGAAGTTCTGGACTGTGGACCATCACCGGAAGCTCTGGACTGGGAACCGTCGCCGGAAACTCTGGACTGGGAACCGTCACCGGAAGCTCTGGACTGGGAACCGTCGCCGGAAGCTCTGGACTGTGAACCCTCGCTGGCGGCTATGGACTTTGAACCCTCGCTAGCGGCTCTGGACTGTTAAACGTCGCTGGAGGCTCTGGACTGCGAACCCTCGTTGGCGGCTCTGTGAATACACACTGGAGGCCTAGTGCGTGGAGCCGGACTGGTGACACACACTTCAGGGCGAGTGCGTGGAACTGGCAGAGGACGTACCGGATTGGGGAGGCGCACTGGAGGCCTGATGCGTGGAGCCGGCACAGGTGGCACCGGATTGGTGACACGCACTTCAGGGAGAGTGCGGGGAGTTGATACAGGACGTACCGGACTGGGGAGGCACACTGGAGGCCTGATGTGTGGAGCCGGCATAGGTTGCACCGGACTGGTGACACGCTCTTCAGGGCGTTTGCGTGGAGCAGGCACAGGATGTACCTGACTGAGGACACGCACTTCAGGGCGAGTGCGATGAGGAGACACAGGACGTACCGGACTGGGTAGGCGCACTGGAGGCCTAGTGCGTGGAGCCGGCACAGGTGGTACCGGACTGGTAACACACACTTCAGGGCAAGTGCGAGGAGGACAGGACGTACCAGACTGGGGAAGCGCACTGGAGGCCTGATGCGTGGAGTTGGCACAGGTGGCACCCGACTGGTGACATGCTCTTCAGGGCGAGTGCGAGGAGCTGGCACAGGACGTACTGGGCTGTGAAGGCACACTGGAGACCTGGTGTGTATAGCCAGCATCAATTGTACCGGAACGATGACACACTTCGCACCGTTAGTGCGAGGAGCTGGCACAGGACATACTGGGCTGTGGAGGCGCACTGAAGACCTGGTGCGTAAAGCCGTCAGAAATGGTACCGGACAAATGACACTCTCCTCAAGGAAAGTTTGGAGAGCTGGCACAGGACGTACAGGGCTGGGAAGGTGTACTGGAGACCTGGTGAGTGAAGCCGGCACAGATTTTACCAGACTGATAGCACGCTCCTCAGGATGAGTACGAAGAGCTGACTCAGGTTGCATTAAACTGATAACACGCTCCTTAGGGCAAATGTCGTGCCTCCTCCACCAACTCAACAACTCTCTCCATTCTTTCTCCTCCAATATCTCCATCCACTCACTGACGGTCTCGGTTAAGTCATTTTTCCAACAATTGTTTACAGACAGATTATTTCACTTGTAATTCAGTGTATCACAATTCCAGTGGGTCAGAAGTTTACATACACTAAGTTGACTGTGCCTTTTAACAGCTTGGAAAAGTCCAGAAAATGAAGTCATGGCTTTAGAAGCTTCTGATAGGCTAATTTACATAATTTAAGTCACTTGGAGGTGTACCTGTGGCTGTATGTCAAGGCCTACCTTCAAACTCAGTGCCTCCTTGCTTGACATCATGGAAAAATCTAAAGAAATCAGCCAAGACCAAATTGTAGACCTCCACAAGTCTGGTTCATCCTTGGGAGCAATTTCCAAATGCCTGAAGGTACCAAGTTCATCTGTACAAACAATAGAACGCAAATATAATCACCATGGAACCACGCAGCCATCATAATGCTCAGGAAGGAGACGGCAGGGTAGCCTAGTGGTTAGAGCGTTGGACTAGTAACCGGAAGGTTGTGAGTTCAAACCCCTGAGCTGACAAGGTACAAATCTGTCGTTCTGCCCCTGAACAGGCAGTTAACCCACTGTTCCCAGGCCGTCATTGAAAATAAGAATTTGTTCTTAACTGACTTGCCTGGTTAAATAAAGGTAAAATAAAAATAAAAAGACGTGTTCTGTCTCCTAGAGATGAACGTACTTTGGTGTGAAAAGTGCAAATCAATCCCAGAACAACAGCAAAGGACCTTGTGAAGATGCTGGAGGAAACATGTACAAAATTATCTATATCCACAGTAAAACGAGTCCTATATCGGAATAACCTGAAAGGCCGCTCAGCGAGGAAGAAGCCACTGCTTCAAAACCACCACAAAAAATCCAGACTATGGTTTGCAACTGCACATGGGGACAAAGATCGTACATTTTGGAGAAATGTCTTCTGGTCTGATGATACACAAATATAACTGTTTTGGCCATAATGACAATCATTATGTTTGGAGGTAAAAGGTGGAGGCTTGCAAGCCGAAGAACACCATCCCAACCGTGAAGCATGGGGGTGGCAGATTCATGTTGTGGGGGTGCTTTGCTGCAGGAGGGACTGGTGCACTTCACAACATAGATGGCATCATGAGGTAGGAAAATTATGTGGATATATTGAAGCAACATCTCAAGACATCAGTCAGGAAGTTAAAGCTTGGTCGCAAATGGGTCTTCCAAATGGACAATCACCCCAAGAATACTACCAGAGTTGTGGCAAAGTGACTTAAGGACAACAAAGTCAAGGTATTGGAGTAGCCATCACAAAGCCCTGACCTCAATCCTGTATAAATTTTTTGGGCACACCTGAAAAAGCGTGTGCGAGCAAGGAGGCCTACAAACCTGACTCAGTTACATCAGTTCTGTCAGGAGGAATGGGCCAAAATTCACCCAACTTTTTATGGGACGCTTGTGGAAGGCTACCCAAAACGTTTGACCCAAGTTAAATAATTTAAAGGCAATGCTACCAAATACTAATTGAGTGTATGTAAACTTCTGACCCACTGGGAATGTGATGAAAGAAATAAAAACTGAAATAAATCATTCTCTCCACTATTATTCTGACATTTCAAATTCTTAAAAAAGTGGTGATCCTAACTTACTAGGATTAAATGTCAGGAATTGTGAAAAACTGATTTTAAAAGTATTTGGCTAAGGTGTGTGTGAACTTCCGACTTTATATACAGGGTAACCGTGATGACCTGCTTAACGTTAGTTTTGGCACGTATTTGTGGTTACCGTTTGTCATCTAAAGTTAAGGGACAGAGGGACTTCCAAGTGCACGAGCATCCTTCACTAAATATGTAGCTCCTGGTAACAAACTTTCAACCAATCAGGACGCTCCGCTACAGTCTTACAGCAAGAGTGGAAGTTGAACCTGGACCAAATTACGGAAAAACAACCCGCTGAAAACTCTCTGCTCTGTGCGAAAACAGACAATATTCATTACTTTTGCCGTCGGCATTGTTTCGAATTATCACTTTAGGGATTCGTTTAGAGTAATGACAATGTTGGGTATGTATGTGCCAGATAGATTTTCTTTGAAGTCATCTAAGGTCCAGGATGGAATCGGGCTTTACACGGCGAGACGAGTGAAAAAGGTTTGTTCTTTTGGTCAGGACAACTTTGTATGTTTTGGGTATGAATACATTTACCAACGTGCAAAACTAATTCGGTGAAATAGAGAAATAGGCAGTTTTCTGTTCGCATTTTGTGTTCTTTTGCGAGTCGCTTCCAAAACCTAAAGCCGTAGCCTACACGAAAGCTGCTCTGACGTAAAGTGCCACGTAGCTAGATACTGTAACTGTGATTTCAGCACTACTGTAGCTCACTCCACCATGTCCAGTCAGGACTCTCGTATGTTACACTTTAACACATTTGTTGATACATTATAACATTGCTTCATTGCATATTGCTGTCATTTAACTTTCATACTCAACATTAATCGGGTTTTATAGGCTATTCCACAATATTGTAGCAAAGTTGACAATGGTGCAAACCATATTTTTTTTAACTTGAAGTTATTTCATTATGTAATCTCACATTGTTCAAAACTTAAACGTGAAAGCTTCATTCATTTGGAACACATTGATTCCCCCCCCCCCCCCCCTAGCGTGTTCTAACTAGTCTACTACTACTAGTGGGTCCAAAGTGAAATGCATAGGATGGATTCAAGGACAATACTATTTATTATAATACTATATAGTTCTATACTGTTGTACAACTGCACATTTTTTGGGGGCCTTTATTACATCGCACAATTTATATATGGTTACCTTCACATAGCCCCTGACAGTTCTGGACAAGACCTCTAGTAAAAAAGAAAGTGAATATCCTGTACCCTATTTCTGACAATGTGTGTTTTTTCCAAGGGTGAAAAGTTTGGCCCTTTTGCTGGAGAAAAGAAACTGCAGAGTGAGCTGGATGAGAGCACGGACACCAGACTGATGTGGGAGGTGATAGCACTGCAGTCACAGCACATATTTCTCTTCATAGGCACAATAGATATATGATACATATACTATATACACTGAGTGTACAAAACATTAGGAACTCTTGCTCTTTCCATGACAAACACTGACTAGATGAAAGCGACTGTATGATCCCTTATTCAAATCAAATCAAATGTATTTATATAGCCCTTCGTACATCAGCTGATATCTCAAAGTGCTGTACAGAAACCTAGCCTAAAACCCCAAACAGCAAGCAATGCAGGTGTAGAAACACTGCGGCTAGGAAAAACTCCCTAGAAAGGCCAAAACCTAGGAAGAAACCTAGAGGGGAATCAGGATATGAGGGGTGGCCAGTCCTCTTCTGGCTGTGCCGGGTGGAGATTGTAACAGAACATGGCCAAGATGTTCAAATGTTCATAAATGACCAGCATGGTCAAATAATAATAATCACAGTAGTTGTCGAGGATGCAGCAAGTCAGCACCTCAGGAGTAAATGTCAGTTGTCTTTTCATAGCCGATCATTGAGAGTATCTCTACCACTCCTGCTGTCTCTAAAGAGTTGAAAACAGCAGGTCTGGGACAGGTAGCACGTCCGTTGAACAGGTCAGGATTCCATAGCCGCAGGCAGAACAGTTGAAACTGGAGCAGCAGCACGGCCAGGTGGACTGGGGACAGCAAGGAGTCATCATGCCAGGTAGTCCTGAGGCATGGTCCTAGGGCTTAGGTCCTCCGAGAGAGAGAAAGAAAGAGAGAATTAGAGAAAGCATACTTAAATTCACACAGGACACTGGATAAGACAGGAGAAGTACTCCAGATATAACAAACTGACCCTAGCCCCCGACACCTAAACTACTGCAGCATAAATACTGGAGGCTGAGACAGGAGGGGTCCGGAGACACTGTGGCCCCATCCGATGATACCCCTGGACAGAGCCAAACAGGAAGGATATAACCCCACCCACTTTGCCAAAGCACAGCCCACACACCACTAGAGGGATATCTTCAACCACCAACTTACCATCCTGAGACAAGGCCGAGTATAGCCCACAAAGATCTCCGCCACGGCACAACCCAAGGGGGGCGCCAACCCAGACAGCAAGATCACATCAGTGACTCAACCCACTCAAGTGACACACCCCTCCTAGGGATGGCATGAAAGAGCACCAGTAAGCCAGTGACTGAGCCCTGTAATAGGGTTAGAGGCAGAGAATGCCAGTGGAAAGAGGGGAATCGGCCAGGCAGAGACAGCAAGGGCGGTTCGTTGCTCCAGAGCCTTTCCGTTCACCTTCACACTCCTGGGACAGACTACAATCATATGAAGAGATGAGTCTTCAGTAAAGACTTAAAGATTGAGACCGAATCTGCGTCTCTCACATGGGTAGGCAGACCATTCCATAATAATTGAGCTCTATAGGAGAAAGCCCTGCCTCCAGCTGTTTGCTTAGAAATTCTAGGGACAATTAGGAGGCCTGCGTCTTGTGACCGTAGCGTACGTGTAGGTATGTACGGCAGGACCAAATCAGAGAGATAGGTAGGAGCAAGCCCATGTAATGCTTTGTAGGTTAGCAGTAAAACCTTGAAATCAGCCCTTGCCTTAACAGGAAGCCAGTGTAGGGAGGCTAGCACTGGAGTAATATGTTCAAATTTTTTTGGTTCTAGTCAGGATTCTAGCAGCCGTATTTAGCACTAACTGAAGTTTATTTAGTGCTTTATCCAGGTAGCCGGAAAGTAGAGCATTGCAGTAGTCTAACCTAGAAGTTATTGATGTCACCTGTTAAATCCATGTCAATCCGTGTAGATGAAGGGGAGGAGACAGGTTAAGAAGGATTTTTAAGCATTTAGATGGGCCTTCGCGCTTCAGCAAACAAAGGAAAGGAGGGAGGTTCAACAATAATGACAGCCATCATGAGAAGAGCTTACCAAGAACAACTTCCTAAAGGACTCATTTGAGGTAAAAAGGAGTTGTAGCACTCAACCAAAAAAAAGGCAGTGTTTAGCACCTCAAGGATCAACAGTGTCTATGGAGTAGTGCCAGAATCACCTATGCATATTTTGACATGGCATTTTAATTAACGAGACACACCCTTTCTCTTATTATTTTGTGTTATTATTTGCCATTTACCTTGAAACATATTATCAGTATACTTGTTTTACATTGTTGTGTCTCAATGGGTTAATGGGATATACATAGGAGCTACGTGCAGTGGTCAGGTCACTGAGGAAGATGTCCAAACGTCAGTCACCTGTTCGCGTCCTGTACAATGGATTAAAGTGAGCAAAAATAAATCAATCTCTGCCTTTTTTTGGTTGGGTGCTCCAACTCCTTTTTGCCTTGAATTAGTCATTTTTGATGTTTTTCTTGGTAAGCTCTTCTCAAAGATTTTTAAGCCTTGAGAAAATTGAGCTATGGATTGTGTATGTGTGCCCTTCAGAGGGTGAACGGGCAAGACAAAAGATTTAAGTGCCTTTGAACGGGGTATGGTAGTAGGTGCCAGGCGCAACGGTTTGAGTGTGTCAAGAATTGCAACGCTGCTGGGTTTTTTCATGTGTATCAAGAATGGTCCACCATCCAACATCCAGCCAACTTGACACAACTGTGGGAAGCATTGGAGTCAACATGGGCCAGCATCCCTGTGGAAGGCTTTCAACACCTTGTAGAGTCCATGTCCTGACAAATTGAGGCTGTTCTGAGGGCAACTCAATTATACACTCAGTGTATAATACAATGCATTATATTTATTTTCAGTGTAGGCCTACCATTAAAATGAAAGGATAAATAGTTGAATAAATGCTCTTGAATTCTGTGGCAGTTCAGATACAGCACAGGTGATGCCTAATCGGAGCAGCTAGTTTGATGCACATACTCTTCTTGACTGTAGAGTCTTGGCTTGACAAACTCCACCCATATGTTGTGCCTCTGTTAATCAAAGTGCAATTCTGTTTTATCCCCATCATGAGTTTTTGAATTGATTTGATATAAGGGACATGCTTAATAACATTTCTGATCAGTGAGATTATGTGTATCTGTAACTGCATATCTGTCAGCCATAAAGAATTCAGGTGTGGTTACATCTGAAATTACAGTATAATCATCTAGCAGCCTATAACTGTCATGTTATATTGGATAGATCCACATTGTTTTATATCCCAGGTTTTTTTTCCCATAGCAACTGTGATTTAGTTTGTTAAAACTGCATGTCCAGATGAACAGAAAGCTAGATCAAGATGCTAAACCTGTATGGAAATAAGACATGTCAACAGTATTTCATGTCCTTGATAGGCATGTTTGTTCTCTGTTGCAGGTCCGAGGTAGTAAAGGCGATGTGCTCTATGTGTTGGATGCCAGTAACCCTCGCCATGCCAATTGGCTGCGGTTTGTCCACCAGGCGCCATCGCAAGAAGAGAAGAACCTGGCAGCCATCCAGGTACAGCCCCACTCTGAAGATAGGTCTGAAGGTGTTACTATCTCCGCAGGGACAGACACAGGAAGAGCTCTGTGTGAGCACACATCTCAGAGAGAGAGAGGGGGGGGAGAAGATGGACATCGGAGAGAAAACGATAGAAGAGAAGAGGGAATGTTAGATAGAGTTGAGATAGATAGTGGGAGTGAAGTGAAGATGGAGAATATGGATTTTCTTGTTTTGTCGCACCATGTGCTGCTGATCAAGCCTGCCATATCAGAAGGAGATATGAAGGTGGTTTTGCTTGATGACTATAACATGAGGTGTCTTTCGTAGCTGTAAGTAACTCCCACTCGGTGTCTGAAATTACGATGAAAATCTTCTCTAGTACCTTGTGCATCGCTTACATTCCAACAGATGAACATCCCTTCTAAATTGAACAAACCATGTCCGTCACTGTGATTAAGATCAGATTCATTACATCCATAATCCCACAAACATAGACAACCCATACACAATCAGATCTATTAGCCAAAGTCATGAACACACACATCATGTGTGTGGGAGGCAGGTAGCCTAGTGGTTAGAGCGTTGGACTTGTAACCGAAAGGTTGCAAGATCGAATCCCTGAGCAGCTGACAAGGTAAAAATCTGTCATTCTGCCCCTGAACAAGGCAATTAACCCACTGTTCCTAGGCCATCATTAATTAAGGTAAAAATAAAATGTGTCCCTGGCCTTAGCTTAAACTCACAAACACCTTTCTTTTACTGTCCTTGTGGGGACCAAACATCCCTTCTAAATTGAACAAACCATGTCAGTCACTGTGATTAAGATCAGATTCATTATATCCATATATCCATAATCCATAATCCCACAAACATAGGATTTTCCCATTCAAAATCCTATTTCCCCTAACCCCTAATTTAAACCCCTAACCCTAACTCCTAACCCTGAGCCTAATTGTAACCTTAAACCTAACCCCTAAGCCTAAAATATAATTTTTCCTTGTGGGGACCAGCAAAATGTCCCCACTTGTCGAATTTTCCTTTGTTTTACTATCCTTGTGAGAACTTCAAGGATAGTTCAACCGAACACACTCTCTCTCACACACACACACACACACACACACACACACACACACACACACACACACACACACACACACACACACACACACACACACACACACACACACACACACACGGTTTGGCCTGGGAAATGTCAGCTCTCTAAGAACGTAATGGTTCACTAGAGGAAGAAGGGAAAACAACTGTAGAAGGAAGGGAAGAAGAACAGGACCTGTGGTCGTCTGGCTGAGGTTCTGTCATTAATTCCAGAGTGCTAAAAGTGATTACTTATTCAAAGGTCATTCATGTGTGTTAGAGCTCTGTGTTACATCAAAAGTGACATTTATTGTGTTTTACCCTGTTAAATTAATATATATGTCTATTTATAAATCCCTTAGCCAACAGAAAATTACGCTTTGATTTCGTTAGAGCATGACTTTAGGTATATGGAAGTTAATGACGACATGTTTAAGAGTTTGAGTGCTTGACCTCTGACCTTAATCAAGCCTTAGCAGACGAGTGTCTAGGTTCAATGAGTTCAACCTTCAGCTAACCCCTTTCTTCCTCTGTCTGTGTGTGTGTGTGTGTGTGTTCTGATCTCTCAGGATGGAGAGAATATCTTCTACCTGGCAGTGGACGACATTGAGACAGACACAGAAATGCTGATAGGCTACCTGGACAGTGATATGGAGGAAGAGGAAGAGGATGAGGAAGAGGAAATCATCAAAGAGGAAGATGAAGACAGCAAAGAGGCCAAACATCTTATTGAAATGGGTACATGCCTATCAAAGTTTTACACCAACCATGTTTATAAACCCTGTTTTGTCGGTTCAACAGTTTGCTTGAAGTGTGTAATATGTGCGCGCGTGTCCGTGTGTGTGTAATGTGTGTGTGTTTGTGTGTATAGAACTGGTGATCAAGAAGGAGGACCACCCGTGCCTGCTGTGTGAGAGCAGCTTCCCTAGCGAGGAGATCCTAGCAGCCCACCTCCAGAGCCTGCACCAGAGACCAATCACAGAGGAGAAAGAGTACAAGTGCAGGAACTGTGGCAAGAAGTTCCCCATCAAACAAGCCTTGCAACGCCAGTGTGTAGCCTACATCATCTCTCTACTCTACTTACCTGACATTCTTTGAGTTACACAGAAGTATGCTACCAAATGGATCATATAGTGGAACTGACAGATTTGCACACACTCCAGTAAAAAATGTATCCACCCGATTCATCCTCTCTATTAGTTTCCTGTTATAAAAAATATCTAACTTTTTATTTAACTAGGCAAGTCAGTTAAGAACAAATGCTTCTTTAGGCAAAACACGCCTCCTGCGGGGAAGGGGGCTGGGATTAAAAATACATTTTTTAAATATAGGACAAAACACACATCATGACAAGCGAGACACCAGAACACTACATAAAGAGAGACCTAAGACGACAACAACATAGCATGGTAGCAACACATGACAACATAGCATGGTAGCAATACATGACGACACAGCATGGTAGCAACACAACATGACAGCAGCACAACATGGTAGCAGAACAAAACACGGTACAAACATTATTGGGCGCAGACAACAGCACAATGGGCAAGAAGGTAGAGACAACAACAGCCACAAATGTCAGTAAGAGTGTCCATGATTAAATCTTTGAATGTAGGCCACTTGGATATTTTTTTTGTATAGTATTTTCTTCTACAGCATTTTTGTTATTATCTTTATTACCCCTGTCTGACTACACCTCCTTTATTTTCCCCTCAGTGTTCTGCACTGTGCTGAGACCCTGGGTCATTCAGGAGACTCCTCCAGAGGCCACCACCAGTGTTCCCTTTGCCACATCACCTTCAGCTCAGAGTCCAGGTAGGCCTACATAACTAGAACACAAACCCACATAGTAGCATAACATGCACACAGGGGCTGCTATCTGTCTGAGTTGTTGTATGAGTTCCTGTGTGTGTGTGTGAGTGACTTGTGTCTGTATTCCCTGTGCGTGTAGTTATGACCAGCACAAGGAGGCGTGTAGAGGAGACGCCAGGTTCATCTGTAAGGCTGAGAGCTGTGGGAAGAGGTTCAAGAGCAAAGACGCTCTGAAGAAACACAAAGGGAACGTCCACACAGGTCGGTCTCCGTCTCACACATACGCAGGTAGTCAACATATACAGACAGACGCAGCCAACAATGATGATGAGTAGAAATACGTATCTGCCTTGATCTTTTAACCGGTCTGGTCAGTATCAGGAGTGTGTAGGCGAGGGGGGATGTGGTTTAACTCTACAGATGTGGCACACGTGACTCATAAATAAATGATGAGAATGGGGGAGTTCAGGTTTCGTCACTATACTGAATTGAGCTTTAATTGTCCAGTAAATTTGTCGATGAGCCCAGTGGTGGCAGACGGCTCTTAATAGTGTCTTGTTTATGCTACGTCTTGGTTTCCCCGACAGTCGGAAGAGAACATAGTCAGGTCCAAAATGAATGGCACCCTTGATAAAGATGAGCAAAAAAGACTGCATGAAATAAATAATATAAATACTGAGCTACGTTGTGTGCTAAAAAAAATTGCTAAATGATGTTATTTTATACTAATACAATTGCTCAGAGAAACCGATTTTGTTTAACAAGTAATACAAATAAAATACAGATAGGGGTCAAAATGATTGGCACCACTGATTTCAATAATACTCCAGCACCCTCCCCTTGTGAGGATGACACTGAGCCTTTTTCTAAAATATTTCATGAGATTGGAGAACACATTGGGAGGGATCTTCTGTCAAATATGGTGGTGGATCTTCAATGTTATCAGGCTATTTTGTGTCCGCTGATCCTGGGGCCCTTATTAAGGTCAATGGCATTTTGAACTTTACCATGTACCAGGACATTTGAGCTAAAAACCTTGTTGCCTTGCCAGGAGGCTGACACTTGGCCTTCCAGCTACACAATAACCCTAAGCACCCATCAATATCCGCAAATAAATACTTAATTAATCACACTATCAACATTTTTCAATGGCCAGCTCAGTCTCCGGACTTGAACCCCATTGAAAACCTGTGGTCTGAATTGAAGAGGGCAGTCCATATTAGCAGGCGGAAGGATATCAAGGATCTGTATGATTCTGTATGGAGGAATGGTCTTAAGATCCCTCCCAATGTTTGTCATGAAACATTTTAGAGAAGGCTGTGTTGTTATCCTCCCAAGGAGAGGGTGCTGGGGTACTGAAAACAGGGGTTTGCCAATCATTTTGACCCCTATCTTTTTAAAGGTTGTCAAAACAAAATCTCTTTCTCTGAGAGATTGTATTAGTATAAAATAATATAATTTTCCGATTTTTTTTAACATACAGTCAAGGGTGCCAATACTGTTGGACCTGACTGTACATCTGGTAGTTCATCTTTGACCTCAAGTGATTATCTGATTCAATATGTGTGTTTGTCTGGCTGTGCTTCAGATGGAAATGGCTTTGCTATCAGGTGAGCGATGATGCTGTTCACTAACATGTGGAATGCCCTGACCATTGTTGTTATTGCTAGCCACCACATTATCACACTGTAAATTGAGACATGTAGAGCAGGATTGGTCACTCTGCTTGTCCAATCATTGTGTTTCAGGAAGTTCCAGGCGGAAGCTTATGTGCACCATCTGCAACAGGAAATGCTCCTCCTTACTGAATCTCCAGGAACATCGTAAGGTCTGGCTCCTACCTACAACATCACTGTCTCACCTTCCTAACTGTCTCACTGTTACACGGTCTCTGGCCAACCCTTAGCCTGTATTCCTAGACACAGTTTGGTCCTTCAGAGATCTGGAAGGACTGGATAGGTGTAAGCTGTATGTTTTATTGGCCCCACCTATCCCTCTGGTATTAGGGTCCGGGGCTAGTGCTGATTTCACACTGGCCATGTCTCTTCCTTTAAGGTCTATTTCCTTCATATCATCCATCTTTTTTTGTTCAATTCCTTTGTGTCCCTATCCCTTTCCTAATCCCATGCTCACCATCTGCTCCTGTCTCACTCTTCTTCTCTCTCAGTAGGAGTTTGGCTTTATGCTAAATTTGTTACATTTTCTGACCGTGAGACAGTAGAGAAAGGTTGGTTTTTATTTCACAAGCTCATCCCCACAGACTCTCATGAAACTTAAGAGGCATGGCGAGTAGACAACAAGGCTAACCCTGGCGTCAGGATTCTTCCTCTCAGAGATTGACCTCTTTAGGAAAAAAAATTAAACGGAAAAATGACAGGACCACAAAACCATTATATTACATTACTTTTAGAGATTAATGGAGGTAAGGTATTCCCATCACAAACTATCTCACAGTGAGGCATTTTCATCTGCATGAAATGAAATATGTTTGCAGTGAGTTATTTGATTGGTTTGTGATTGGTTTGGCTTCCCATCCAAATGAGGGTTTGATATTTATGACCAGTGAACTCAGCTGGTGTTTGGGGAAGGCTTCATTTCCCCTGTCAACATCCATCCAATAGATTAGTCAGAAGACATTACTATTACTCCACTCTAATGAACTGAACAGGGTCAGAAGGGATTCATCACAAACACACTTTATCAGCAGCTGTTAATCATTAAGAAATGTTTAGATAGGTGGATTGATCTGTTGTAGAACTATCAACCAACCAACCAATCAACCTGCCAGTCAGTCAATCAGTTTTCATATTGTGTTTCTAAACTTCCACCTTATGTATTTGAGTGCGTTGCCATATTCTGACCTTTTTCATGCTGTCAAAAGTCAGTTCTATAAATTCTATATGTGGTACATGTGAACTTGAAGAAGTTTTTAGCGGTATTTGCTGTGTTAATGTCTTTGTGAGAGGCTCTTTCCTCATTGACAGTAGTCACAGAAAAATGTGATTTGATAGGGAGATGTGGGTCAGTCACAAACTTGAATTCAATGAGTGCTTCATTCTTCTCTTGTATGACGTAGGTTATTCAGAAAAGGATTTAAAAGTCATTGGAAGAATCCTTTTCGGAGGTTTAAAAATCATTACGCAAAGAAAGAGGAAAGAATTGTTGGACCGAAGTTCTATGGAACAGAAGACATATTACTGCTGAACTTCAGACAAAGACACTAGAACGTAGCACAAGAGTGATCAAACTTTCCATGAAGACAAGTTTGCACAAAAGCTTCTTAAACCAGCTATTGTGATAATTTGCCTGAACTGCTCAATCTTAGTTTTATTATTGAATAGCTCCTCTGCTCAGAGCTTCTGTCTTAGCATTTTGTAGCATTAGGCAGAAGAGCTATCAAATGTGCTATTGTTACAACCATGCTCAGAGCAGACGAGGGATTCAAACTTTTCAGCAGTTTAATTATATTTCTGTGTGCAGACGTAGTTGTGTAAGGAGTAAAAGTGTGACTGTGTGTCTCTGAATGTACTCTCCTACCTGCAAGTGTGGAAAAGGTCACACAGTGTCATGTACAGAACACAGCGAGCCCAGAAATGCTCTCTTTCTGTGTCACCTCCAGGGTTGGGGTCAAAAATATACCATTTCAAATATGCGTTTGATTATAACTCAAAGATGTCAAACAGATTTTTTTGTTGTTGTAATGAGATGTTAAGATTGTTCACTTCCATACTGCAGTGTTTGATCTAATGCGTTCTGATAAATGTATTTTTTCTGATATTTAAAAACATGAAGGGAATTATTATTATTATAGACAACCCACAACATGATCTTAGAATATTTCCTTACCAATGTAATTATTATATATATTTTTTTAGAAGAATGAGTTTTAAAAAGCAAATGGTTCAACCTTATGCTACATGGTTTTGGTAACCATACATAATGTCAAAATAAAAATGTCTATGGTGATGTGTAGAATAAATAAGCCATTTGAATTTCATTGAATTAAATTCTACCTCCTTTCATTGAAGTTGAATTACAATTCTGCTTCCTTGGAATTAAAGAGCAATTCAGAATTGACCTCAACACTGATCACTTCACACCACGATCTCTAACTCTTACTTAACCACCCTGTGTGTCTGGTCTTTTGGGTACTGTATGTATCTCTAGGTACACGAGATATTTGACTGTACTGCCTGCGATAAGAAATTCATCTCTACCAATCAGCTCAAGCGCCACATGATCACTCACTCAGGTAAGAGAGCCCATGTACACTCAGAGCTACACTCAGACATTGTATACTATCTCACTATCTCTCCCTCGCTCTCTCTGATTGTCTGTCTGTCTCTGGTTAGAGAAACGTCCGTACACCTGTGAGATCTGCAGTCGTTCGTTCAAGCGTCTGGACCAGGTGACGGCCCATAAGATCATCCACAGCGAAGACAAGCCGTACAAGTGTAAGCTGTGTGGGAAGGAGTTTGCCCACCGGAATGTCTACAAGAACCACAAGAAGGTGAGCAGGGAACAGGAAGGGTCTGAAAGCTCCAGATTTAAATGGGTGGTTATTAATATGCGAGTTCTATAATGCTGAAACTGAGGCAAGATTTTTAAGTGATGACATGTATAGCCTAGTATCAACAAGCACATACAGTGCATTCGGAAAGTACTCAGACCCCTTTACTTGGTTTCCTCTATCGTAATCGCTCCTTTTTCACCCCAGCTGCCAAAGTAACCCTGATTCAGATGACCATCCTATCCATGCTAGATTACGGAGACATAATTTATAGATCGGCAGGTAAGGGTGCTCTCGAGCGGCTAGATGGTCTTTACCATTTGGCCATCAGATTTCCCACCAATGCTCCTTATAGGACACATCACTGCACTCTATACTCCTCTGTAAACTGGTCATATCTGTATACCCGTCGCAAGACCCACTGGTTGATGCTAATTTATAAAACCCTCTTAGGCCTCACTCCCCCCCTATCTGAGATACCAACTGCAGCCCTCATCCTCCATAAACCTCCACAAACACCCGTTCTGCCAGTCACATTCTGTTAAAGGTCCCCAAAGCACACACTGGGTTATTTGTCTTTTCAGTTCGCTGCAGCTAGCGACTGGAACGAGCTGCAACAAACACTCAAACTGGACGGTTTTATCTCCATCTCTTCATTCAAAGACTCAATCATGGACACTCTTACTGACTGTTGTGGCTGCTTCGCGTAATTTTGTATTTATTTATTTTTATTTCACCTTTATTTAACCAGGTAGGCAAGTTGAGAACAAGTTCTAATTTACAATTGCGACCTGGCCAAGATAAAGCAAAGCAGTTCGACACATACAACGACACAGAGTTACACATGGAGTAAAACAAACATACAGTCAATAATACAGTAGAAACAAGTCTATATACGATGTGAGCAAATGAGGTGAGATAAGGGAGGTAAAGGCAAAAAAAGGCCATGGTGGCAAAGTAAATACAATATAGCAAGTATAACCCTGGAATGGTAGATTTGCAGTAGAAGAATGTGCAAAGTAGAAATACAAATAATGGGGTGCAAAGGAGCAAAATAAATAAATAAATAAATTTGGTTGGGAAAGAGGTAGTTGTTTGGGCTAAATTATAGGTGGGCTATGTACACGTGCAGTAATCTGTGAGCTGCTCTGACAGCTGGTGCTTAAAGCTAGTGAGGGAGATACATGTAAGGGTTTCCAGTTTCAGAGATTTTTGTAGTTCGTTCCAGTCATTGGCAGCAGAGAACTGGAAAGAGAGCCAAAGAAAGAATTGGTTTTGGGGGTGACAAGAGAGATATACCTGCAGGAGCGCGTGCTACAGGTGGGTGATGCTATGGTGACCAGCGAGCTGAGATAAGGGGGGACTTTACCTAGCAGGGTCTTGTAGATGACATGGAGCCAGTGGGTTTGGTGACGAGTATGAAGTGAGGGCCAGCCAACGAGAGCGTACAGGTCGCAATGGTGGATAGTATATGGGGCTTTGGTGACAAAACGGATGGCACTATGATAGACTGCATCCAATTTGTTGAGTAGGGTATTGGAGGCTATTTTGTAAATGACATCGCCGAAGTCGAGGATTGGTAGGATGGTCAGTTTTACAAGGGTATGTTTGGCAGCATGAGTGAAGGATGCTTTGTTGCGAAATAGAAAGCCAATTCTAGATTTAACTTTGGATTGGAGATGTTTGATGTGGGTCTGGAAGGAGAGTTTACAGTCTAACCAGACACCTAGGTATTTGTAGTTGTCCACGTATTCTAAGTCAGAGCCGTCCAGAGTAGTGATGTTGGACAGGCGGGCAGGTGCAGGCAGCGATCGGTTGAAGAGCATGCATTTACCCCATAATGACAAAGCGAAAACAGGTTTTTAATTTTTTTTACAAATTTATTACAAATAAAAAGCAGAAATACCTTGTTTACATAAGTATTCAGACCCTTTGATGTGAGACTAGAAATTGAGCTCAGGTGCATCCTGTTTCCATTGATCATCCATGAGATGTTTCTACAACTTGATTGGAGGCCACCTGTGGTAAATTCAATTGATTGGACATGATTTGGAAAGGCACACACCTGTCTATATAAGGCCCCACAGTTGATAGTGCACGTCAGAGCAGAAACCAAGTCAGGAGGTCGAAGGAATTGTCCTTATAGCTCAGAGACAGGATTGTGTCGAGGCACAGATCTGGGGAAGTGTAAAAATATATATATGCAGCAGCGTCCCCAAGAACACAGTGGTCTCCATCATTCTTAAATGGATGAAGTTTGGAACCACCAAGACTTTTCCTAGAGCTTGCCGCCCAGGCCAAACTGTGCAATCAGGGGAGAAGGGCCTTGGTCAGGGAGGTGACCAAGAACCCAATGGTCACTCTGACAGAGCTCCAGAGTTCCTATGTGGAGATGGGAGAACCTTCCAGAAGGACAACCATCTATGCAGCACTCCAGCAATCAGGCCTTTATGGTAGAGTGGCCAGATTTAAGCCACACCACAGTAAAAGGCATGTTTTTCAGTGGCAGGGACTGGGAGACTCGTTAGGATCGAGGGAAAGATGAACGGAGCAAAGTACAGAGAGATCCTTGATGAAAACCTTATGCTCCATTACGCTCAGGACCAAAGACTGGTGTGAAGGTTCACCTTCCAACAGGACAACGATGTTAAGCACAAGCCCAATACTACGCAGGAGTGGCTTCAGGACAAGTCTCTGAATGTCCTTGAGTGGCCCAGCCAGAGCCTGGACTTGAATCCAATTGAACATTTCTTGAGAGACCATTAAATAGCTGTGCGGCGACGCTCCCCATCCAACCTGACAGAGCTTGAGAGGATCTGCAAAGAAGAATGGGAGACACTTCCCAAATACAGGTTTGCCAGGCTTATAGCGTCATACCCAAGAAAACTCAAGGCTGTAATCATTGCCAAAGGTGCTTCAACAAAGTACTGAGTTTTTTTCAGTTTATACATTTGCAAAAACCTGTTTTTGGTTTGTCATTATGGGGTATTGTGTGTAGATTGATGAGGAAAAACACAATTTAATACATTTTAGAATAAGGCTGTAATGTAACAGACTGTGGAAAATGTAATGGGGTCTGAATACTTTCCGAATGCTCTGTACATACACATAAGCAAACACACAAGCATACTCTGATTGGTTCAGAGCTAATATTATTATTGGTAGCCTAAAACCAGAGGTCTCTTCAGTTGTCTTTGGGGTTCTGTAGGGTCAGTGGCCTGTCTCCCCCCTGAAGACTCCCATGTTTACCTAAGAGAATGGGGTGTCACTCAAACACAGGTCAGAGCGGGGGAACAGATAAACACAAGCACTTTGAACCTAAGCCCCTCAAGCTACTTGTCTTCATCAAGTCAACAAACCAAATCAGCCATGGAGCCTAACCCAAACTCTATCCACAACACCAATGGTCACACATCTGATCCCACATCAACACAGACTGGAGACAGCGCTCAGATTGAACTAAGATGAGAAGTTTAGAGAACTCTTTAGATATATTTAGCGGGTGTCAGGACTGTTAGCTCTGCTAGCTGTTCTCATGAACCGACCGCAAACATTAGATACTTATTCACTCTATATCAATACATTTAAATAGAAAAGAAGGAAACTGGTACATTATGTACAGTGGGGAGAACAAGTATTTGATACACTGCCGATTTTGCAGGTTTTCCTACTTGCAAAGCATGTAGAGGTCTGTAATTTTTTTAATCATAGGTACACTTGAACTGTGAGAGACGGAATCTAAAACAAAAATCCAGAAAATCACATTGTATGATTTTTAAGTAATTTCATTTGAATTTTATTGCATGACATAAGTATTTGATCACCTACCAACCAGTAAGAATTCCGGCTCTCACAGACCTGTTAGTTTTTCTTTAAGAAGCCCTCCTGTTCTCCACTCATTACCTGTATTAACTGCACCTGTTTGAACTCGTTACCCGTATAAAAGACACCTGTCCACACACTCAATCAAACAGACTCCAACCTCTCCACAATGGCCAAGACCAGAGAGCTGTGTAAGGACATCATGGATACAATTGTAGACCTGCACAAGGCTGGGATGGGCTACAGGACAACAGGCAAGCAGCTTGGTGAGAAGGCAAAAACTGTTGGTGC
Source organism: Oncorhynchus clarkii lewisi (assembly GCF_045791955.1). Classification (NCBI taxonomy): domain Eukaryota; kingdom Metazoa; phylum Chordata; class Actinopteri; order Salmoniformes; family Salmonidae; genus Oncorhynchus; species Oncorhynchus clarkii. The sequence continues at coordinate 28,297,001 of NC_092150.1, read as the reverse complement.
AATTATTCGAAAATGGAAGAAGTTCAAGATGACGGTCAATCACCCTCGGTCTGGGGCTCCATGCAAGATCTCACCTCGTGTGGCATCAATGATCATGAGGAAGGTGAGGGATCAGCCCAGAACTACACGGCAGGACCTGGTCAATGACCTGAAGAGAGCTGGGAGCACAGTCTCAAAGAAAACCATTAGTAACACACTACGCCGTCATGGATTAAAATCCTGCAGCGCACGCAAGGTCCCCCTACTCAAGGCAGCGCATGTCCAGGCCAAGTCTGAAGTTTGCCAATGACCATCTGGATGATCCAGAGGAGGAATGGGAGAAGGTCATATGGTCTGACAAAAATATAGCTTTTTGGTCTAAACTCCACTCGCCGTGTTTGGAGGAAGAAGAAGGATGAGTCAACCCCATAAATACCATCCCAACTGTGAAGCATGGAGGTGGAAACATCATTCTTTGGGGATGCTTTTCTGCAAAGGGGACAGGACGACTATACCGTATTGAGGGGAGGATGGATGGGGCCATGTATCGCGAGATCTTGGCCAACAACCTCCTTCCCTCAGTAAGAGCATTGAAGATGGGTCGTGGCTGGGTCTTCCAGCATGACAACGACCCGAAATACACAGCCAGGGCAACTAAGGAGTGGCTCCATAAGAAGCATCTCAAGGTCCTGGAGTGGCCTAGCCAGTCTCCTTAATTGGCACCTTAATTTGGGAGGACGGGTTCGTAGTAATGGCTGAGCTGAATATGTGAAATGGTATCAAATACATCAAACACATGGTTTGATGCCATTACATTAGCTCTGTTCCAGCTATTATTAAGAGCTCTCAGCAGCCTCCACTGGTAAAGAGGAGTAGTGTTCAGTGATGCCGTGTACCTTAAAACTTCTTATGGCTGGGGGGCAGTATTGAGTAGCTTGGATGAATAAGGTGCCCAGAGTAAACTGCCTGATACTCAGGCCCAGAATCTAAGATATGCATATTATTAGTAGATTTGGATAGAAAACACTCTGAAGTTAGTCAAAATGTTTTAATGATGTCAAGGAGTATAGCAGAACTCATATGGCAGGCAAAAACCTGGGACAAAATCCAACCAGGAAGTGGGAAATCTGAGGTTTGTAGTTTTTCAAGTCATTGCCTATCGAATGAATATACAGTGTCTATGGGGTCATATTGCACTTCCTAAGGCTTCCACTAGATGCCAACAGTCTTTAGAACCTTGTTTCAGGCTTCTACTATGAAGGAGGGGGGAATGAGAGTTCTTTCAATCAGGTGTCTGGCATGAGCTGATCATGCGTGCTCCCGTGAGAGCGACATGCGTTCCATTGCATTTCTAAAGACAAAGGAATTCTCCGGTTGAAACATTATTGAAGATTTATGTTAAAAACATCCTAAAGATTGATTCTATACATCGTTTGACATGTTTCTACGAACTGTAATGGAATCCTTTGACTTTTCGTCTGACCTGCGCGTCGTGAATTTGGATTTGTGAACTCAAGGCGCGAACAAAAAGGAGGTATTTGGAACATAAATTATGGACTTTATCGAACAAAACAAACATTTATTGTGGAACTGGGATTCCTGGGAGTGCATTCTGATGAAGATCATCAAAGGTATGTGAATATTTATAACGCTATTTCTGACTTTTACTGACTCCACAACATGGCGGATATCTGTATGGCTTGTTTTTGTGTCTGAGCGCCGTACTCAGATTATTGCATGGTGTGCTTTTCCGGTAAAGCTTTTTTGAAATCTGACACAGTGGTTGCATTAAGGAGAAGTTTATCTAAAGTTCCATGCATAACACTTGTATTTTCATCAACATTTATGATGAGTATTTCTGTAAATTGATGTGGCTCTCTGCAAAATCCCTGGATGTTTTGGAAGCAAAACATTACTGAACGTAATGCGCCAATGTAAACTGAGATTTTTGGATATAAATATGAACTTTATCGAACAAAACATACATGTATTGTGTAACATGAAGTCCTATGAGTGTCATCTGATGAAGATCATCAAAGGTTAGTGATTCATTTTATCTCTATTTCTGCTTTTTGTGACTCCTCTCTTTGGCTGGAAAAATGGCTGTGTTTTTCTGTGACTAGGTACTGACCTAACATAATCGTTTGGTGTGCTTTCGTCGTAAAGCCTTTTTGAAATCGGTCACTGTGGTGGGATTAACAACACGTTTATCTTTAAAATGGTGTAAAATACTTGTATGTTTGAGGAATTTTAATTTTGAGATTTCTGTTGTTTGAATATGGCACCCTGCACTTTCACTGGCTGTTGTCACATCGATCCCGGTAGTGGGATCTAAGCCATAAGAAGTTTTTAAAGGCATACCTCTGGATTTTAGCAATGACTATTCTCCCCCCCCCCCCCCCCCCGTACACACACACCAGCCTCCATAGCCTAATATGCTAACTAGAGTTAGCTAGCATGCAGTCATTGCGCTAACACTAGTTAGCATTGGCTCATGAAACTACCTCAAACTTCTTTCATACACTAGACACAGAAACCTAAAAATTGTATCCATGAGTACATCTGACTCTGGGGAAGTTGATAAAGGGCCTCATTTGCTAAAATCCTGAAGTATCCCTTTAACCATGAGTGCTTTCCTGTTCTTTCTCCAGACTCACTCAGAGGAAAGGCCCTTCCAGTGTGAGGAGTGCAAAGCCCTGTTCCGCACCCCCTTCTCTTTACAGCGCCACCTACTCATCCACAACAGTAAGTATAAGTGTGTTTGTGTGTGTATCTCTGAGTGTAAGAGTGGGTTCATACTACCTTAACTGACTGTAGCCACTAGTACCTACATTCAAGGCCCCTACCAACACATACGCTTACGGTTCCCAGATCCCTATAGATGCTATAGCCCTTAGTTCAAACCTCTCTTTACCAGCAGATACTGAGGGCTTCCACAGCCTCCTTCTGGTCTTTTGTGGTCCTCCTAGCCCTGAGTGTCATAGTCCTGCAGACAGAGACAGTGGTCCTTGAGGACTGAGGAGCCCTGCAGACAGTTGGTCTTAGCAGGATGGAGTCCTGAATGGTCTCCGAGTCGAGACAGATGACACAGAGACTGTGAAGCTCAAGGCATTTCCTTCCTGTGTCTCTGGACACAGATCACTATTCACACAAAACAGTGGGATACTGGACCATGGGGGCTGGTATTATGAATCAGGTGCTTAAGTGTGTGTGTACGTGTGTATGGGGAAAAAAGAGAATGAGAGAAATAGCATGTGGGAAGAAAGTGCGTGAAAGTCTGTATATATACTGTACATTACCAGTCAAAAGTTTGGACACACCTAATCATTCAAGAATTTTCCTTTATTTTTACTATTTTCTACACTGTAGAATAATAGTGAAGACATCAAAACTATGAAATAACACATATGGAAACATGTAGTAACCAACAAAAATGTTAAACAAATCTAAATATATTTTTTATTTTATATTCTTCAAAGTAGCCATCCCTTTTCCTCGATGACAGCACACTCCTGGTATTCTCTCAACCAGCTTCACCTGGAATGCTTTTCCAACAGGTTGAAGGAGTTCCTACATATGCTGAGCACTTGTTGGCTGCTTTTCCCACACTCTGCGGTCCAACTCATCCCAAACCATCTCAATTGGGTTGAGGTTGGGTGATTGTGGAGGCCAGGTCATCTGATACAGCACTCCATCACTCTCCTTACTCTCCTTCTTGGTAAAATAGCCCTTCCACAGCCTGGAGGTGTTGGGTCATTGTCCTGATGAAAAATACATGATAGTCCCACTCAGCGCAAACCAGATGGGATGGTGTATTGCTGCAGAATGCTGTGGTAGCCATGCTGGTTAAGCGTGCCTTGAATTCAAATAAATAACAGACAGTGTCACCAGCAAAACACCCCCACACCATCACACCTTCTCCTCCGTGCTTCACGGTTGGAACCACACATGCAGAGATCATCTGTTCACCTACTCTGTCTCACGAAGACACGGCGGTTGGAACCAAATCGATTTCCAACGGTTTAATAATGTCCGTTGCTCGTGTTTCTTGGCCAAAGCAAGTCTCTTCCTATATTTGGTATCCTTTAGTGGTGGTTTCTTTGCAGCAATTCAACCATGAAGGCCTGATTCACGCAGTCTCCTCTGAATAGTTGATATTGATGTGTCTGTTAGGCTGCAATTTCTGAGGCTGGTAACTCTAATGAATGTATCCTCTGCAGCAGAGGTAACTCTGTCACGTTCTGACCTTAGTTATTTTGTTATGTCTTTGTTTTAGTATGGTCAGGGCGTGAGTTGGGTGGGTTGTCTATGTTCGTTTTTCTATGTTGTGTTTTGAGTTTGGCCTGGTATGGTTCTCAATCAGAGGCAGGTGTTGTTAGTTGTCTCTGATTGAGAATCATACTTAGGTAGCCTTTTCCCTCCTGTGTTTTGTGGGTGATTATTTTCTGTTGAGTGTTTGTATCTGCACCAGACAGAACTGTTTCGGTTTTGTTCGTTCACTTTGTTGTTTTTGTTCAGTGCTCTATTACGTTATTAAAAATTACCACGCTGCGCATTGGTCCTCACCTTCTTCCACCGACGAGCGTTACACTGGCTCTTCCTTTCCTGTGGCGGTCCTCATGAGAGCCAGTTTCAAAGTTCTTGAAAATTGACTGACCTTCAGGTCTTAACGTAATGATGGACTGTAGTTTCTCTTTGCTTATTTGAGCTGTTCTTGCCATAATATGGACTTGGTCTTTTACCAAATAGGGCTATCTTTTTTATACCACCCCTACCTTGTCACAACACAACTGATCGGCTCAAATGCATTAACCTCTTTGATCTCTAGGGGCGCTATTTCATTTTTGGATAAAAAACGTTCCCGTTTTAAGCGCGATATTTTGTCACGAAAAGATGCTCGACTATGCATATTCTTGACAGTTTTTGAAAGTAAACACTCTGAAGTTTCAGAATCTGCAAAGATATTGTCTGTAAGTGCCCCAGAACTCATTCTACAGGCGAAACCAAGATGATGCGTCAACCAGGAAATGAGCAGATTTCTGAAGCTCTGTTTTCCATTGTCTCCTTATATGGCTGTGATTGCGCAAGGAATGAGCCTACACTTTCTGTCGTTCTCCCAAGGCGTTAGCAGCATTGTGACGTATTTGTAGGCATATCATTGGAAGATTGACCATAAGAGACTACATTTTCCAAGTGTCCGCCTGGTGTCCCTGCGTCGAAATTGGAGCGTAAAGCCAGGTGCAATTATTTTTCCATTTGAGAGCAAGGAGAAACCAGGCAGGATATATCATTGAAGAGATATGTGGAAAAACACCTTGAGGATTGATTCTAAACCACGTTTGCCATGTTTCAGTCGATATTATGGAGTTAATTTGGAAAAAAGTTCGCGTTTTGAGGGCTGAATTTTCTTTTTTTTTTTTTTTTTTTTTTTTGGTAGCCAAATGTGATGTACAAAACGGAGCTATTTCTAATACACAAATAATCTTTTTGGAAAAACTGAGCATCTGCTATCTAACTGAGTCTCCTCATTGAAAACATCAGAAGTTCTTCAAAGGTAAGTTATTTTATTTGAAGGCTTTACTTGTTTTTGTGATAGTTGCCTGCTAAATGCTAACGCTAATGCTAACGCTAAATGCTACGCTAGCTAGCTACTGTTACACAAATGATTGTTTTCCTATGGTTGAAAAGCATATTTTGAAAATCTGAGATGACAGTGTTGTTAACAAAAGGCTAAGCTTGAGAGATAGCATATTTATTTCATTTCATTTGCGATTTTCATGAATAGTTAACGTTGCGTTATGGTAATGAGCTTAGGTCTATAAATAGAATCCCGGATCCGGGTTTGGTCGTCGCAACAGGTTAAGAAGGAAAGAAATTCCACAAATTAACTTGTAACAAGGCACACCTGTTAATTGAAATGCATTCCAGGTGACTACCTCATGAAGCTGGTTGAGAGAATGCCAAGAGTGTGCAAAGCTGTCATCATGGCAAAGGGTGGCTGCTTTGAAGAATCTCAAATAAATTATATTTTGTTTGGTTTAACACTTTTTTGGTTACTACATGATTCCATATGTGTTATTTCATAGTTTTGATGTCTTCACAATTATTCTACAATGTAGAAAATAGTAAAAAGAAAGAAAAACCCTTGAACGAGTAGGTGTGTCCAAACTTTTGACTGATACTGTATACAGAGAGAGAGTAAATATCAGTGTATGTGCTCTGTGTGTTTATGAGATTTGTGTGTGCCCCTCACAGTGAGAAAATGAACCACAGCTGTCATAGCATTTTGACATGAAATAAAGTTGTTGATTTAAAATCAGTGGCTCACATAATAATAATAGATAGTAACAGCAGTGGTGAATGTGCGTGTTTGGAGAGTCAATGCAGGCGGTTCTAAGGTGCAGGCGAGTAGACAGCTAGGTTCTAGCTGTTCAACAGTCCGATGGCCCGATGGTAGAAAAGAGACCTGATGTTATTTGCCTAGCTGGGGCGGTTATAAGGCCCTCCCTCCCCACCCCTTCAGCAAATCAGATCATGCTGCCATTCTACTTCTCCGCCTATAGGCAGAAATTAAAGCAGGAAACATCCGTGGTAATGACTGTACAAAGCTGTTCTGGCCAATCAGAATCTATGCTACAGAACTGTTTAGAAAAATGGGAAATGTTCCGGGTCGCCTCCGACAATAACTTCAACAAGTACACAGACTCAGTCACGTGGTTCATTAGGAAATTCATAGAAGACGTTGGCCCAATAGTGACAATGGTACAAATCCCAAACAGAAAAGGCAGTACAGGGACAAAGTCTAATCGCAATTCAATGACTGACGCTAGACGCATGTGGCAAGGACTACTAACGATTATGGTTTATAAAGGGAAAACCAGCTGCATGGCGAACCCCGGTGCCTCTCACCCAGACGAGCTACCCTGCTAACAGTTCTAGGGAAATACAGAGAATCTTGTTTCTCATGGTCTGAGAGTCCTTCGGGTGCCTTTTGTCAAACTCCAAGCGGGATGTCATGTGCCTTTTACTGAAGAGTGGTTTCCGTCTGGCCACTCTACCATAAAGGCCTGATTGGTGGAGTGTTGCAGAGTGGTTGTCCTTCTGAAGGGAGCAGGTAGCTGACTGGTGGTGGCTATTCAGCAGCCTGATGTTCTGAGGGTAGAAAATATTGGCCAGTCATTCAGTTTTTGGCATGATGTGTCTGAGTGATTAAAGCAGGGAGAACAGGGCATGGATTGGGTGGCTGGGGTCCCTGATGATATTTTTGGCCCTCCTGCAACACCTGGTGTTTTAGGTGTCCTGTAGGGGAGGTAGTGTACACCCAACAGTGCGTTTGGTTTCCTTACCAGGCTGTGATGCAGCCCGACAGTATGCTCTCGATGGTGCTCCTGTAGAACACTGTGAGGGTCCTCTGACACAGGCCGAATTTCTTAAGCATCCTGAGGTTGAAGAGTTGCTGTCGTGCTTTCTTCACCGCGGTGTTGATATGGTTGGACTATTTCAGCTTCTCTGAGATGTGTGTGCAGAGGAATTTGAAGTTATTGACTGTTTCCACAGTGGGCCCGTTGATGAGGGTGGGGGCTTGTCCAACCTGGTTCCTCCTAAATTCCCCAGTTTCTCCAGGCAGTACGGGACCATGGACTCATGCTGCTTATGCCAAATCCTGACGCTGCCATCAACATGAGACAACAGAAACAGGGATTTGTCAGATCAGGCAATGTTTTTCCTCTCCTCATTTGGCCAGTGTTGGTGATCGAGTTCCCACTGGAGCCACTTCTTCTTGTTTTTAACTGATAGGAGTGGAACCTGCTGTTGACGTCTGCTGCAATAACTCAACCGTGACAAGGACCAACGAGTCGTGCGTTCCGAGATGCCGTTCTGCACGTCGGTTGTTTTGCTATGTTTTTTTGCTTGCTTGTTGCCCACCTGTTAGCTTGCACAATTGTTGCCATTCTCCTTCAACTTCTCATCAACAAGCTGTTTTCGCCAACAGCACTGCTGCTGTCTGGATGGTTTTTGTTTGTCGCACCATCCTCTGTAAACCCTGGACACTGTAGTGGGAGAAAAGCTCAGGAAACCGGCCATAGCAGCGAACCATTTTAATGAATGGGGTGGTGTACCTAATAAACTGGCTAATGGTCCCAACTGAACCAAGACTGAACTGATTATCGAGATTATGGAAGCGGCGATATGGTGTATAATACAATTTTGGAATTAATGAATAAGTTAACTGGTGAGAATTTTTTTTTATGATGAGAAAACATTGTTCTATGTCACCTTCCAGTTCAACTGTTCTCCAAAACCTAGGAGTTCTGTTATAGATGGAAGTGACCGCAGGTGTCGGACAAGTTAAGTTTGGAGTAGAGAGTGGAGACCAGTCCAACAGATTTGGGAGTATTCAACCATGGGATGGGTGGCATCAAGGGAATCCCAGGGTACTGCGTATGCTTTTAGATCCGAGCGGAGACTAAGCAACAACAAAAAAGGAAGTCACTGGGAGATTATATGATTCTTTGAGGTCTTGAAAAGTTCCAATACCGAAATGATCAAAGATGTCACTGAGGGTGAAAATATTTCTATTAGACCATTGAGGAAAAACAAAGGGTTTGAGCCTGATAAGATTAGGTTATTGTTCCATCATGGAGAATGGCTGTGAAAAGGGAATGAGATCATGACATCATGAGATGTCTATTGGCCTGTCTCCACACTTCGACTGCATTAGCTATTATTGGACCCATTCAGAGACAGATGTTTGTTTAACCTTTTAACTTTAAGTGTTTGAAACTTGAACAGCCCTGTCAAGATAATTTGGTGTTTAGAGTAGTTACGATGTAGAATATTGATTTCGCCTTCCTACAAGAGACCCATTTGACAGCCAATGATATCAATAGATTTCTGATAAAAAAATAAGATAATAGCGTACTCTTGTGCCCCCCCCAAAAGACAAAGGGTGTTATGATTGTAATTAACAGGAAACTTCCTATGAAGGTGGGGGTCTCTGGGGGATACACTGAAATATGGTATTATAATGCCTCTGTTGCTATTAATGGCACTAAATCATGTTTTTTGTCCTCCATTTATGCACCATATTCTTTTGATGAATCCTTTTTTAAGACGTGAAGCTTTTTAGACTTCCCAAATTTTGACTGGCAATAAGGATTTCTTACAGGTTAATGCACAACCAGGGGTACACCCACATACATTATGGGAAGTAGCTAAGTGTTGCATTAGAGAAATATTTGTAATTCCTTCTCATCACAGATTAAAACACACAACCTTCAGATTTCTTCATTAGAGTGAAATAGCCCGTCTAGAGTTGATGCAAAAGTCTAACTATACTGAAGATGGGAAGGCAGGTAGCCTAGTGATTAGAGCATTGGACTAGTAACCGAGAGGTTCCAAGATCAAATCCCTGCGCTGACAAGGTAAAATTCTGACGTTCTGTACCTGAACAAGGCAGTTAACCCACTGTTCCTAGACCGTCATTGAAAATAAGAATTTGTTCCTAACTGACTTGCCTAATTAAATAAAAGGTAAAAAAATGTGAAGATAGAACTCACCACATTTAAAATTGAGCCGAAGATGGTGACTAGTTCTAGGGCTGAATGTATTCATTTTAAAACAAGTCTATGAGAACATGATAATGTGACTATGATAATGTGGATAGACTGAATAGGCACAGTGAAACTGAAGCAAACTGAACATTTATTTTTTATATATTTTTTTTTTTTCCAAAAAAGTTTGGAGGGTTCTCTCTACCTTTTAATCTCTACTATGGGGCATTTCAGCTGAGGTCACTGAGTATTTGGCTTGACTCTCCATCTGATGTGCCTTGGTGGAAAATAGAGGAGTCCAAGTCTCATGTAATTAGAATTCAGCACCTTCCTTGTTCTGGGTTCAAGCATATAAATGCCCATAAATGTATTCATTTTCAATTTACTAACAGGTTTTATTTTACCCCAGAGCAAAAGTTCAAGATGAAGCCTATGGATAGTGATTTATGTAATACATGTACCCAATCTGAGCTGGGCAATAATATGTTTATGTTTTGGAGCTGTGTACCAGTGAAGTCTCTTTGGGTTCATTTAGTTAATATTTGAATTGTTATTCTTGGCAGGAGCCTACCTGTTTGCCCATCCCTGCTCCTGCTGGGTTGCAGCCCTAGCATTTAGTTATCTTATGAAGAGAGGCGGATTGTTATGGCTGCAATAACAGCAGGAAGAAAAACGATTCTAAGGAGTAGGTTTGAACCGGGTATTGCCCTTTGCAGATGTTGGTTGCATATGAACTTGGACATTGCACAGCTGGAAAGATTCACTGCCAGACTGTGTGGGGCCAAGCCCGAAACTCTGGTCAATTGGTCACATGGTATCTCCCACTTGCAAGAGCTAATTTAACAACAATGTTTGGTCGTGCGGATGGGAGATAGCATTGCCATGCTCAGTCTTTAATCTATTTTCCTATGTGGCTCTGGGTTGGTAGCCTTTGAGAATTAAATTTGAATAGATCGATTTGTATTTGGAAATACTGAAACATATTTGTCTTTTAATCTGTTTAGAATTTTTTTTATTTGTATGTTTTTTTTGTGTTTTTACATTTACAGTTTGTTTTCTTCCTATTGAACTCTACATTTGTATTGTATCTTGATACTGTAATTATCTAGGACATGCAAGAAAAACAAATAAATCATTCTTCACAAAAATAAACCCGCAAAATTGCTGAAATAAGTGGATACTGAGATTAAATGACACAGACATGGAGTACATTTACATGCACACTAATAATTTGATAGTAAACTGATTATGGCAGTAGGCCGAGTATGGCATTACTCACTTAAACACCTTACTCTGCTTATCTTAAACGCCGTAAGGTCATAATCGAAGTAAGCATATGCTGATTAAAACACCTGGGTTTCTAAACATTCTTTTGAGTTGTTAGGGCATGTAGACACCTTAATCAGAGTTGCAGAGGTGTATTTGATCTGCACATGTGCTAGCACCAGCAGCGCTAGCTTCCCTCCCATGAGTGAAGTGAATTTGGGAAGAACTGAACAAATTGTATAGTTTCGAACTCAAAAGAATCAAATAGGCTTCCCAAACATAACATGGTCACGGTGGTAGAACTTTTATTTTGATTGGTGATTTTCTGCATTTATCAAAGTCCCATCAGGTGGCCTGATTTTCATATGTGTCCATGTAAATAAACAGCATTATTAGGGAAATCGTTATTTTTGCAACGCGTGTGTGCAGTAGCGGTGCGTGGGTAAAATCACTGGTGAAGCCAAGACAGAAAAAAGTGATATTACAACCTATGTGTTGTGATAATTGTGTTTTTTTCTCTTATAACCTGTTATTTCATATGCCTTGCGACCGTGATACTGTAAATAGGCCTAAAGGCAGAGACAATAATATACAGTGGGGCAAAAAAGTATTTAGCCAGCCACCAATTGTGCAAGTTCTCCCACTTAAAGAGATGAGAGAGGCCTGTAATTTTCATCATAGGTACACTTCAACTATGACAGACAAAATGAGAAAAAAAATCCAGAAAATCACATTGTAGGATTTTTTATGAATTTATTAGCAAATTATGGTGGAAAATAAGTATTTGGTCACCTACAAACAAGCAAGATTTCTGGCTCTCACAGACCTGTAACTTCTTCTTTAAGAGGCTCCTCTGTCCTCCACTCGTTACCTGTATTAATGGCACCTGTTTGAACTTGTTATCTGTATAAAAGACACCTGTCCACAACCTCAAACAGTCACACTCCTAACTCCACTATGGCCAAGACCAAAGAGCTGTCAAATGACACCAGAAACAAAATTGTAGACCTGCACCAGGCTGGGATGACTGAATCTGCAATAGGTAAGCAGCTTGGTTTGAAGAAATCAACTGTGGGAGCAATTATTAGGAAATGGAAGACATACAAGACCACTGATATTCTCCCTCGATCTGGGGCTCCATGCAATATCTCACCCCGTGGGGTCAAAATGATCACAAGAACGGTGAGCAAAAATCCCAGAACCACACGGGGGGACCTAGTGAATGACCTGCAGAGAGCTGGGACCAAAGTAACAAAGCCTACCATCAGTAACACACTACGCCGCCAGGGACTCAAATCCTGCAGTGCCAGACGTGTCCCCCTGCTTAAGCCAGTACATGTCCAGGCCTGTCTGAAGTTTGCTAGAGAGCATTTGGATGATCCAGAAGAAGATTGGGAGAATGTCATATGGTCAGATGAAACCAAAATATAACTTTTTGGTAAAAACTCAACTCGTCATGTTTGGAGGACAAAGAATGCTGAGTTGCATCCAAAGAACACCATATCTACTGTGAAGCATGGGGGTGGAAACATCATGCTTTGGGGCTGTTTCCTGCAAAGGGACCAGGACGACTTATCTGTGTAAAGGAAAGAATGAATGGGGCCATGTATCGTGAGATTTTGAGTGAAAACCTCCTTCCATCAGCAAGGGCATTGAAGATGAAACGTGCCTGGGTCTTTCAGCATGACAATGATCCCAAACACACCGCCCGGGCAACGAAGGAGTGGAGTGGCCTAGCCACTGGAGTGGCCTAGCCAGTCTCCAGATCTCAACACTGTAGAAAAGGAAACAGGAGCTGCCTCCACTATTTCAGCACCATTTCAACATCATCAAAACACCTCTGCTTTGTTTAATACAGTGACAACTAAAACATACCAAAAACAATTTAGTCCAATCAACGTAAGCTAAATATGATGTGGCTGTCCATGGTTCTGATTTGTCTGTGTGTGTGTATGTTTGTGTGCGCGTTTGTACAAGTAGACAAAACATGTTGACTCACCCTACTTGTAGAGAAACGCCAATGCCATCCTCCTCTCTTTCATGTTGACGAAACAGTCTATGACTGTTATTACAGTACAGTCTTTTATTTTTGTTGTTGTTCTAGCCTACTTTGCTAAAATGCTTGCTCGCTAGCCTAACTTCCTTTCATGAGCAATGTTAGCTAGTTAACATTAGCCTTCTACATCTAGCTTTCATCCTCTCAGTCCAGGGGCACAATGTATTTTATGGTAGGATCAGAATTGCTGTTACAATCATTGGCTAGTATGGAGAATAAAGTAAAAACACAAGTTCAAATCCCGATCCCCATCCATGGCAAATTTAGGGCCAATTTTAGCTAGCTGGGCCAGCCACCGGAGGACAACACAACGAGACGCAACAATTCAAGTTGTTTCTGTCGATTTAAATATTTCTCTGTGATAGG